>NW_028240936.1:0-24828 GCF_964263255.1 Lissotriton vulgaris | reverse complement strand
CTTGTGCTTTACAATAAACCTATACACGTATGTGGTGGTGAGGGATGTGTGTTGTGACAACAGTCTTTATTTTGATATTTGGGTGCTCCATTTCCCACAAACACAATGCAAATTGTTATAATAAGGAGCCCTCTGGTGGTCATTTATAGATGCACCTTTAGGTAGCTGGCTTCAATGTAGACCCAGACCAATGGTGATGTAGATGTCGAAACAAACTAGGTAGATAGTACATCAATAGAAGGTTCAGATGAGTGACGGAGTGTATGAGGAGAGCTATTGACCCAACTATTCGTCTTTGTGAAGGAATGCGAGAAATGATTGAAACCAATTTAAGATATGAGCTGATCTACCCTGGCTGATACTGAAATGTCCATCCTGATGATGAGATCACGCGTGGCTAATGAAGATGACCGGGTCATCTAACATATTAGCCCGCCTTTCTCACTAAACTGCAGCAGTCAGTACATATTGTTGACAGCACTTTCCGTGTTTTGAACTGATCTGGAACAAGATTGTGATATGTGCAGCTTGTCTTCTTTGTTCAAGAAATATTCGGTCTGAGCAACTAAAGTGGCGGGCCATCGAATGCCATAATTTCATTAAATAGAGAGAAG
The DNA here is from genome assembly GCF_964263255.1 of Lissotriton vulgaris. Taxonomy (NCBI): domain Eukaryota; kingdom Metazoa; phylum Chordata; class Amphibia; order Caudata; family Salamandridae; genus Lissotriton; species Lissotriton vulgaris. The sequence continues at coordinate 24,214 of NW_028240936.1, read as the reverse complement.
TGAATTGACTCATTACGGAAATATAGATTTACTATTCTAAACTTCATATCCAAGTACCTTGAATATATATATAGTGTAGAACTATGTGGGGGGCGTGGCCAAGCACGCGATGTAAGAAGACGTGCCCGGGCTGAGCTCCGAGTCAAGCTCCCCTACCACGGGCCATTTATCCTTCATTTCTGGGGGTACCGGGCCCAAACTCAAACCGAGTGCACCCGGGACCCTGATCCACCGACAGGCCAATTTCCAGGCGAATCGAAGCACCTGACTCTCCGGCCGACGGAGACTAGCAGCTAGCCGCCCAGAGCGCACTTCCGGTTGGCGACCCCAATCACCTGAGACCGGGGATCTGGCCTTGTGAGGTAGGCCGCGGCCCGTGTGTCCTCCGGAACGCAATCGGCCAGGCAACAGAGACCAAATCCCACAAACCGGACACTCCCCAGCGGCCCAGCTACACAGGGGCCCCAGACACTAGCAGGAGGCTTGCCAACTGGGCCCACGGCGAACTGCGAAAACAGCCCGCCCTACCGGCCGCAACTGGGGACGTCCCGCCAAGCTCCGTGTGCACCAAGGGGAGAGTGCGCGAGACTGTTTGGAGACCCGCATTGGCGCCATTACCCCTAGGCCCTGGCGGCCTACAACGAACGCTGACCGACCCAGTCCCCTGGGCCCCCTTGCCCACCCGTCGCCCTGACACGGGCCCAGCTAAGGGGAGGAACCCGCGCCGCGGAGCCCAGCACGCCCGGTGTCCCAACCACTCGTGGGCCCCGGGAGCTGCCAGTGACCAAGCCACACCGGCCCGTGGCGGGCTGTGACGCCACCCCGCCTTGCCCACTAACATTGGAGCCGTCCGGCCGGCCTTGGCAGACACCAGAGGATCACCGGGCCCGGCTGTTGCGGGGCCCACACAGACGCCGTCACCCCTGGGTCCGGCCGACCACCACCGGAGGCCACACGGCCCTGCCCCCTGGGCCTCTGCACCCGTCCACCACCTGGATGCCATCACTGAACAGCGCCGGACCCGTCTGACACCGAGGGGCCCAGGCCGCGCCGCGCGCAAGCTGAAACCGCGTTGCACCGGCCCCCCTGACGGTCGGCCCAACCCTAGGGGAATCTCCCGGCCGACGCAGGGGCGGACACGGACCGGCCCGCACACCCCACCTCTACCAGACTACCGCTGGACTACGCAGATACCCATGCGGCGCTTGGTGGCGTCTGGCATCACCCGGCGAGGTGCGTCTTCCCAGGCCTTGTGGACGGACACACTCAGAGGGATCTAGCGACCCGGCCTGGCGAGCCACCACATAGCGCAACCGAGAGGCGATTGCAATACAGGCATTCACGGCATAGACTGGCACACCTGGGGGATCTCATACCAGCCACTGCACGATCACCTCGTCCTCCCCAGCCAATACCATAGCGCGGAATCCTGAAGCCCTGCGGTGAAGCAGTCCTCCCCCCCCACCCGCAGACCGTACGCCATCCACCACGGGTGACACAGAGAGCCTGACCGGGAGACTCACACACGTGAGTCCCAACACTGCGCATTGCGAGAGCATACTCACTCGGCTGCCCAGCTGCAAAGACCACCCACATGTCAGGGGGGACCAGGGCGAAGACTGGCACCGTGGGGACACTAGGCAAAGGAAAAATGGTGAAGACCACAGAAGCTGACCACACTGCCTCCAAACTGGACACTATGCTGGCGGCCATGGAGCGCCTGGAGGAGTCCATGCAGCTGACCCGTACGTCATTGGAGAATAGGATTGATAAGGTGGCTGTGGACCTGACACTCCTCCGAGCGGACCACAAGAAACTGTCCAACCGCACCACGACTCTAGAACATACGATGGCGGAGACCACACCCAAGCTGGCACAGACGGACAAGCACGTCCGAGACCTGCTCAACCGGGTGGAGTTCCTTGAGGATAGAGCGGAGGACGCGGGGGACAGGCCAGAAGGAACAACGTGCGCATAGTTGGCCTGCCAGAACGATGGGAACGGAGAGAGACGGCGAAACACATGGAGACCTGGCTCAGAGGGCTACTACCGGAAGGCACGCTGTCGCCACACTTTGTAGTGGAAAGGGCACACAGAGTACCATCCCGCCCACCCCCAGAGGGCTCCAACCCGAGACCGATGCTCATGCGGGTGTTGAACTACCGCGACCGGGAAGCCATCCTCCGCGAAACGCGGAAACTGTCAAATATACAGGTGGACAACGCCAAGGTAATGTTCTTCCCTGATTACACCGTTCAACGGCGACGTCAATCTTTCCTCGCGGTGAAGCAGCGGCTCAGACACCTGGCTCTCAAGTACTCATTGCTATTCCCGGCACGCCTCAGAGTGGTGGCACTAGACAAGACCCACTTCTTCGACACCCCAGAGGCGGCAATGGCCTGGCTGGATTCGGGAGTGGACACGAATCCCGGACCTGCACCAATGGAGCAGCGCCGGAACCGAGGTGCGCGCAGGCGGAGACAACGGCGCACCTCGAGGGCCGGGTCCCCGGCCGTGGAGGCAGAAATCGGCCCCACCCCGGAGCAAATACAGAATGAACAACTGGAGGCCGTCCGCATAACAGCTGAGATCAGCGGGTCGCAATCGCCTATCCTGATTTCCAACGCCAGCCCACGATCACGCGGGAGCGAGGACGACGATTACATGTACGGACTACCAGATGACTCGAACCCAGAGGGCCTGCCAGACGTCACGCCCCAAACATCGGATCTGATTGCATGAGAACTCCTCCCCAGCCTAGCACTGGCTAGACCACAGCAACTAACATAATGGAATGGCCAGCTCGCTTCTGAGGATGGCCCGATCGGGGGTCCGCACCGGCGCTCCTGGAGACCCCAACAGCCATGAACGCCTCCATCCTCGGGGTCAGTGCTCTACTCCCTGACCCCCCCCCCCCCATCTGCCGGATTGCCACGGAGTCGCCGTGGCACCGGGAGGAGAGTTGGAGCTGTTCTACTGGAGTGCCACCGGGGCCATACATTTGGAGGGGTGGACGGACCCCTGGAGGTGAGTGCCCCCCCCCCCCCGGGGGGAATGAAAGATGTGGTCCCGCCATGGGACTGACTATCCGAGTCCAGTGACTTTGGGAACACCGACCTGTCTGCGGACACTGACACTGACTCCAGGTGCCCTTATGGCCCAATGCCCGTGGAGGGGAGCCACCACGGCTCTCTTGGCGTAACGAACTACCTTGTTTTATCCAAGTGCTGTATTTAGTCATCCCCCCATTGAACTCACGGATTGATTGAGCTCGATAGAGCGTTTGGGCGACGACTCGTTTTGTTGTTGCCCTTTTGGTATTATGTTTACGTTCAAGTTCTTCATTTTGAGACTGGTGTTGGCACTGAAATGCTATAGCGTGCATCCTTGGGTCTGTGGGAGAGGGCGGGGGGATAAAATGTTCATTGCTCGCTGCTGCTGTGCGGGTGTGGGCAGGGCGGGTTGGGGGCCGGGGGGGGGGGGATGGGTACTTGGGCGCAATGAATACTGTGATGGCTACGATTAAATGTTGTACCTGGAATGTCAGGGGCATGCACACACCCTCACGTAGATACCAGGTGTACTCATATCTTAAGAGACATCAGATCCAGATTGCACTACTGCAGGAGACACACCTGGTCGCTGCTGAGGTGGCTACACTTCGCCGTAGGTGGAGGGGACAGATATTAGCCACAACCTTTTCAGCATTTGCGCGAGGGACCCTGATCCGTGTTCGGCCCGGGGTTCCGTTTGCACTGACACACAGCAATATTGACACTGAGGGACGCTATGTTTTCATGCAGGGCAGACTAGACGGGCAACAGATTGTCATAGCCTCCATATACGCACCTAATGTAGAACAGGGGAAATTCTTCACGCGATTATCGGCAGTAATTGCGACCTGGCCAGACATACCCCTGATGATGGGCGGGGATTACAACTGCGTGTTAGATGCCTCCCTTGACCGCTCGTCCCCCCCAACGGCACTCGCCCCAGTACAGGCAACCTCCAGGGCCCTACTTGACTGGGCAACACAGCGGAACCTACGAGATGCCTGGCGCGTCAGAAACCCCACCGCCCGGGTGTATTCCTACTACTCGGGAGCCCACTCATTACATGTCAGGTTGGACAGATACATGCTGTCCCGTGACCTGATTCCCTCCGTGACAGACGCTGACTACCTAGGATGGATGCACTCGGACCATAACCCGCACACGCTGGTCTATGGATGGAAGCGCCCGCATCCACCCGTACCTACATGGCGCTTGCAGCCGGATCTCCTGCTTGACACCTCATTCCGAGAGGAGATATCCGGGAAGATCTTACAGTATTTTGAGGACAATGCTGACTCGACCTCCTCCCCGAGAACCGAGTGGGACGCCTTCAAGGCGGTGACCCGGGGAAGCTGCCTCGGTGTACAGGCGAGCCTACGTAGACAAGTGGAGCGAGAATTGACACGGGCGGAGGAGGCACTGCTAGATAAGGAACGGGAGGCGACGGGGGGGCGATGATTCCCAACTGATCTCAGCTAGGGCGGACCACGCTGTATTGATGGAGCGCCTAAAGAACATTAACTTCGCAGCACACTCCGCGCGCACCCACAACGCAGGTGACAAGCCCGGCAGGTTACTGTTGTGGTTGGTACGGCAAGACACACAATCTGCATCGGTCCTGTCAATCCGCACGGCCCAGGGCGTTGAGGTTTACACCCAGAAGCAGATCCATGAAGCGTTCACATCGCACTACAAGTCCCTGTACAGCTCACGGCTGCGGGCCACAGTGGTGGAGATCGCAGACTATCTGGCGACACTGCAGCTCCCGACAGCCACTGCTGCCCAACAAGCGGAGCTAGGTGCTACGCTCACCGGTGAGGAACTGCGGGAGGTGATTTTCTCCCTCTCCAATTGCAAGGCACCGGGCCCTGACGGACTCCCGGCGGAGTTCTATAAAGCCTACTCACTGGTGTTAATACCGGAACTGCTGAAAATGTATAAGGCGGCGTCGGAAGACGCTGAACTCCCGGCGTCCCTGAATGCAGCTAACGTGGTCTCCCTGCTGAAACCGGGTAGAGAAGCGAACGAACTCGGCTCATACAGGCCGTTAGCACTCCTCAACACCGATTACAAAATACTTGCATCGGCACTGGCCCGGAGGCTTGCACCACTGGTCTCCACTCTGGTACATTCTGATCAGAATGGCTTCGTACCCACCCGGAGCACGTCCTACAATCTACGCCGCTTTTTCAGAGTCCAGCGATATGCAATCCCGACCTGGCCACGCTCGGGGTGCATCGTGCTCGATCTGGAAAAAGCATTCGACTCAGTGGAATGGCCATATCTCCTCCGAGTCCTTGAGAAGTACGAGCTGGGCGATGCCTACGTCCAGATGGTGGGACTCCTCTATCGAGCGCCCAAAGTCCGAGTCCGGACTGGACGGTTGTTCTCCGACAGGATCCGCATCGGGAGAGGTACCAGACAGGGCTGCCCCCTCTCCCCTATATTATTCGCCTTGGCGATGGAACCACTGGCGGAAATGCTCCGCGTCTCCGGAATCACCTGGGGCATCCCACTAGCGGATGGCATTCACTCGGTGTCTCTGTATGCAGACGATTTATTGTTATATGTTAGAGACCTCACGCGCATACCAGCGGCGATCACGGACATCTTTCGGACATTTGGAGACATGTCGGGACTCCACGTTAACTGGGCCAAGTCGGGAGCCTATGCATTCGATGGCGAGATGCCACAGTGTGATGTGCGCATGATGGGGGAGACGCTCCGATGGCACCCGACGGTATTCAGGTACCTAGGGATCTTAATTTATCGGGACCCCGTGGATCTCCTGGAGGGAAACCTAGTGAGAGCCATATCCTCGCTTACGGCCCAGGTCACGTTTTGGAACTCCCTCCCACTGAATGTGCCGGCTAGAGTGGCACTAACCAAGATGATAATGCTTCCCCGGCTCCTCTATTATTATACTAACCTGCCAGTGTATGTGCCGGCTCGCATCTTTAAGGGATTGGAAACCCTCACCAGACGCCTCATCTGGAATAAGGGGAGACCCCGGGTGGCACTGAAGACCCTATACGCAGCCACAGACGCTGGAGGCTTAGCGGTTCCCAATCAGGAGCTCTATTACTTAGCAGCACAGCTGCAATGGGTCGCCTACTGGCTGAGCGGTAAGAACCTGATGGACACGGCCACCGCTGACACCACCCTATCTCCCGTACAGGTGATAACGCTCTTCCACCCCCTAACGCAGGGCCGACCCCCCACGCAGGTCCATGTGGTGGTAGCAAAACGGTGCTTCGTACGGAGCCTCAAGCTCACCAAACATACAGTGCCCTATGCTCCGAACCTACCTCTACTGGGGACTCCCTTGGGCGCTGACACGTTGTCCTCGACCGAGCTGCGCAGCTGGACTGCGGCAGGCTTGGACGACCTGAGCGGCCTGTATAGCGACGGAGAGCTGCTGCCCTTCGAGGCCTTGGCCGTGGACACAGAGCTGCCATTGGTCAATTCCTGGCACACGCCAGACTCCTGCATGAGCTGATGAAGGCATGGGGTGACCTTAGTCATGAGCCGTCCACTCATCTACTCATCCAGTACTTACATGTGATGGGCGATGGATCCCACATTGTGCATTGGCTTGCACAAGCCCTACACAGTCATACACAATTTTCCTCTCAGAGACTGAGGGAAAAATGGGCGAACGACCGAGGCACAGACTGGACGGACAAACAGTGGGCCGCTATATTAGCAGGCGCCAGAGTTATCCCCCGCAACGCGCGATTCAAAATTATCCAATATTACGTTATCCACCGCGCATATCTATCTCCGGACAAGCTGAATCGCTACTTTGGGCTCACTTCGTCGGCGTGTCCCAGATGCGGCCTCCTGGATTCAGACTTCCTGCATGCACTCTGGAGTTGCGCTCATCTCGCCCCGTACTGGTCGGCGGTCACGGACATGTTGACGGCGGCAACGGGCGATACCCTCCCCAAGACGTGGGAAGTATGCCTATTGGGACTCTACAAGAGAACCAAGCAGACCAAACTACGGGCGCGTTTTTGGGACTTGGGCCTCATTACGGCCAAACGCCTTATCACAAGACGATGGAAAAGCGATGTCCCGCCGCGCCCTGCGGACTGGCGTCGCTCTCTTGGCAACTGGGCTTGTGCGGAGAGTGTGTCTCTACACAGAGAGGAAACCGCTGGCCTACGGAAATACCCGATCGCCCAGGACTGGGATGCTACCCTAATCGCTTATCACCGAGCGTGCGCCCAAGCCGGCATAGAGTGCCGTCCTAACACGGAATAGAGGAGGCCCAATTACATGCTGCCCATGCCTGGCACAAGCTCCGCCGTCGCCCCCCCGCCCCCCCACCCGCCCCACCGCCCCACGCGCCCCCCGCCCCTCCCCCTCCCCCCTTTCCCCCCCCGCCCCTGCCACCTGAGGCCTTACACGACAGAGATGACCCCTGCCGCTCTCCTCCCCCGCCTCTTGCCCCCCCTCCCTCCCCCTCGCCCTGCAGCCGCAGCGACACCGCTTCTTCAACTGTCCCCGCCCCTACGCGACCCACACAGGATACACCACGCACAGCTAGAGTTCTAGATACATCACCACCCACGCAACTGCAAGTCCAACAGTTATTGAAATGTTTCTCCCTCCCCCTTGTATTATACTACCCAGTTATATCTTTTGGTTGACACAGAGGCCGTTCATGCTGTACTCATGATATTGCTGAATTCCCCCTCCCTGTTCACGTTTCGCATAAGGCAGACTGGGTGCGTCCGTGACCAGGAGGCAGGCACCCAGCGACCCATACGACAACAGAGGGTATGATACCGCCTCTACCAGCTGCTGTACTGATCATGGAACTCGACTTCAAACCATGACTGTTGGCTCTCGTGACCACACTGGTCCTTCTGCAGTGCTACGACATACGAGCACTGCATCATGAGACATTTCCTGGCACCTTCACTTATGGACTAATGCACTTCCATCAGCTAATGTTTATTTTCACTCATGTATAACTGACGTGTCAACATGTGCTATTTGCTGAGTACCGTTTGTGACAATAATTCATTGTTATGACACTATGTGAATAACTACTGGCTTATCTGTGAAACTAAATAAAGTTTGGGACCATTGGTCTTAAAAAAAAAAAATAGTGTAGAACTATGTGTATTTAGGTATGAAAAAGCTCTACTTATTTAGTCTTCGATATTTGGGATTCAATATTTTGTCCTCAATATTTGCATGCCTCGAAATTCTGGATTCGTTATTCAGGGTGCATGTCCTCTCTATCGTCCTTGTGATCTTTTGTGTGCCAGAGTATCTCAAGTGCGCCCCTGAAGGCTTACACATCTCTAAGAATGGCTTATCATGTCCATGTGAAGAGCGCGCAGGTCACCCGACTATAAATTTACCATACTCACCTGGGCCCATAATCAATTACACATTTCCTTAATCAGGCAACCTTCACTCTACTACCAGATATTTTATTCTACTAGGTCCTATACCATTGACTTACCAATCCTTGTCACTGGTACCTATGACTTGTTGGATCAGGGTGTTAGCATAAAAGGTAAAAATAACATTTGCACTCATATAATAACTACAGACTCAGGTTTGTTTTAAAACTCTTTATCTAAACTTCATAAATGGTCATTATCCAAAGATTGAACACAATAAGACTCTCAATAACGAAGCTCAGAAATAATGTATAACTATGCAAAAGATATATTATGCCAATCATTTAGTAAATTTAAAGGGAAGGTAAAGACAAGGAATACGCTATTTAATAAAACGGATTTAAGCAATTTTCTAAGGGTGGGTAAGAAAAAGGAACACACTATATAATCACATACGCAACTTTGAGCATTCAGCTATAGGGAAGATAAAGAATGGAACACGCCATTAAAAATCAAAGGACGAAATTGATCATTTACTAAAGGATAGGTAAGGAAAAAAGGAACATGCTATTCAAGATTTCTCTAGAAGATTTTAACCATAGGGTGGGTAAAGAGAAGGAAACATATATGTTTAATCAAAACTTTCACCTATAGGGAGGGTAAAGAGAAGGAACAAAATATACGATGATGAACCCACACAGATTTATATTTACCTAAAATGGTGTGAAGACCAACCCTGGCCACGGGTCAGTTAAGCGGTACAAAAGGGGGTGGTGATGGACGGATTTGCATATGGCCATGTCTGAACTGGGGTGGCAGAGAGGGCTAAAGAACGGTGATGGATTAAACCCAGATCTTTTGACTGGGTGTGAGTGTTTGATTGATTCAAATGCTCCGTCCATCACCACCCCCTTTTGTACCACTTTTGGCCGCCATAAGTGTGGCAGGGTAGGCTCAGACGTGAGTCCCTTGCTCACTTTGCCACGGATTCAAGCAAGCCGGGTTGAAGACAGCTGGAATGCCAGAAACCGGTCCTCGGAAGCTTGTTTCCGGTCCAGGGAAGACATGGCTTGGCAGTTCGGGCTGGACTGTTCCCATGAGGCACAGGGTCAGACTGATTTGCATATGACCATGTCTGAACTGGGGTGGCAGAGTGGGCTAAAGAACGGTGATGGATTAAACCCAGATCTTTTGACTGGGTGTGAGTGCTTGATTGATTCAGATGCTCCGTCCATCACCACCCCCTTTTGTACCACGGGTCAGTTAAGGACAGGAAACCCCAAAGGTTGCAGTTGCCAGTAGGCCAGCAGGTGAAGATTAGAATCAGGACAGGATAAACCAGATTTGGATCAGGACAGGACCACCAAAGGTTAAGACCAGCACCTGCAGTTCAGTTGCAACACCTGCACTACTCCCTCTCTGCAGCTAACAGTCAGAACCCCGATTGGGTTATCGATTTCACCGACAAAGTGCTTCGCCAGCACCTCAGCTTTCCCCGAACCCCGATTGTGTCCGCGAATCTACCTACAGAGTGCTCCACAGCTTCTGCTCTTAGTAACCTATTGAGTGCGTTGGGTCAGTGACAGGTCAATTATTCGGACAAGGCGGACAAATTAACTAGCTAATACTGTTTTCCAGGTCAGTATACCACCCCCCAATGTTGCAAGTGTAAGGATCCCCAATTTTGATTGGACAAAGAAGGAGGAGAGGTCAACACACCACACCAAATTTTAGACTTTTACCGTCTCTTATTCAAATTTTCGTTCCCGCCCATTAAATTCAGGTTCTCATGAAGTTTTTATTCCACCCAACAATGGATGTTCTATTGACAAATACATTGTTTAACATAGTATAATTTTGAGTTCACAAGTGCACGTTCCCAGGAGCATCTTCTAGTCAGTCAGCTCTTTGGCTATAGTCCAAAGGTCACTGTTCAAGAGACTTGAGATTTTCGCGCAGTCGCAGTTTCAACAAATATGGATTACAGCGTCATAAGTCAGGCCAGTTTTCAAAGTGTTGCATGAAATGGAAAAGAAACAGTTTTAAAACATAGAATAAATGAATACTCTGTATACCATGTATTTCTACTCTATACCCATTATTTTAAATTTAACTATAGCATTAGAATTAGACAGAACGAACAGCTTAGCAAAAGCAGCAGTGCAAGCTTCTCGCATATGAGAACACAGAGCAGCCATATTAGCACTAGTGCGCAGATGCAACAGATTCCCTCCAAAGCAAAGAATACGTCATGTCACGTGAGTATGACAGACGCATGCGCAGTAGAAACCCTTGCGTAGCAGCAGCCATCTTAGATGCAAGCGTATTATGGTTAGTAAAACACATAAGCAAGCTTCTCTCGGACACCAGATTTTGATGTAAAATGTGCAAAATTAGTAAGTCAAACATGTTGGTTACTTTATTACCGTTATTCGAGGTTCATGAATACAAGTAAGTCGCTTCATGTGCGAATCCTTGCTCCATCAGTCCCCTCTTTGATGATATTTTATATCATCACCAATTAATGAAACAGATGCCAACTTTTCACATTTCACCCATGTCAATCTCTTCAAACTTTCTATTCTGCTTCTTCTCATTATTATTATGAGAATTTTCTTATATATGTTGCTATTCATTTTTTCTAATTCGAGTTCATCAATATTTCTTTTTACTCCTCGCCTATTTACGGAGTATTTCTTTTTATGTTTGCAACATTTGCAACAAATTATTATACCTAGAACTAGTAAGCCTATTCCCACCATTGGCACCAGTATTTTACCTACAATACTCTTTCCTACGTTAGAAAGCCAACTACCTACAGAGGAGGGACCATCAGTAAGCCTCTTCCATGCACTATCAACCTCCAGTGGTTTAAGCTCTTTTTCCAAATTAGTGATATTTCTCACCAACCTCTTAATTTCAACACTTTTGTCTGGTGTGTAAGTGAAACAATGTTGCGCCTTCAACATTCTACAGACTCCACCCTCTTTTGCCAATAGTGTATCAAGAGCAAGTCGATTTTGCAAAACCATTGATCTGATCGCAAAAAACTTGGTATTGACCATCAAGAACCCTCCAGCAGTGTCAGTTGATAACCGATTCACTACTGTTGACAATTTGCAGATTCTGTGTGTATTTAGAGGCACTCCCACTGTTGGTATCAATGCACTAAATATATCACCAACAATTTCACCAAAACTAGCTCTTTTACTACGTACCAATCCATTAGTTTCTTCATTGTTTCCAGTGTTTTTTATCCACATGATATATCTTAGGGAAAACTATTCCAAAATAACAACTCCCATACCAGTGATCTGGTAATTTGTAATAAGGCTTGTTCCCACATATATAATAAACTTTAGGAAATACAGGTTCAGTTCCATCTTTGAAACCCCAACCCCCAATTACCTTATAATTGTATTCACATTCACTGTAACCAATGAATACATTGTTATAATAACTAGTTCTTTCTCTGTGGAGACAGTGTCCTCTTCTTTTCGAAATCCAGTAACATAGCAGCATTAGCCCCACCATTTGAGGTGTTCCCTATACTTTCAGCCCATTTAGGAATTTAATGATTCTCATCATTTGCTTTTCTTTGGAAATTCTCTCTCCTTTTCTCAACCATGTTCAAAAATATATTTTCTTTTTCTTGTAATAAACATGTTAGATTATTCTTGTGTGCATCAGCTATATCTATTGTACCTATAGTTAGGAAATATTCACTCATGTAGCGTGCTACATTCCTTGTGGTATGTACAGGATTCAGGTTACTACGTATAGGAAGTTCGAAAAATATCACGTCTACATTAGAATAGTAATACTGTAAAGGTCCTTTCTTATAGAATAAGCTAGCTAAAACACTACATGAAATTCCATATGTTAGCGGCAAATGATGGTATATTATGCCTTCAGCTACTGAAGTAGGCAGCTTCATACAAACATAGCAATCTTCTATTTCCATTGCTTCTACGTAGTGTACTAATAGGTTTGCAAATACATTTAAGTGAGTTCTGTTTTTAATTCTAGTATAATGCAGTCCTTCCTCATCTGGAGCTTCTAAGTCTACCTTCTATTGTCTAATGCTTAGTGTGTATCTACTCTTTTTGGTGTATCTCTTTGTTTGTAGCTCTTCTGTATCTATTGGCAGTTGCTCATTAGTGTCGCCCTTTGTCTCTTTACTCATCATGTAAGGAATAGCTATTGTTAGTCCTATCCAAACTATAAGTACTATTGCTATACTACATAAACATACTCTGCAGCATGTTTTTAAACAGTTTCTTTTTCGTCTTCCATTAACAGTATGATCATCCATTTCTGACTAAAGGAGATTCAACCCCTCTTTGTAACTTTTACACAGCTTTTACCCTGTGTGTATTTCAGGTTGGTCTCACTTTTTGGTCAGTTTCATCAGTGATCACTTCTTCAACATTTTTGTCACTTATTTCCAGGTTTTCAAAATCTTCCAAAACAATGTCGGTCCACTCAGGGCCTTATTATTTATTATTCAGTCTCTTTAATCATGGACTTTTCCTTCTTGGCTGTATCGCAGGGTGATCAGCTTGGCTTGTTATTTCGTTTACTTGTTCAGGTGCTTTATCAATTGTCTTTAAACGCAGTCTCAGTCTTTTGACAAACCTAGGCCACTTGTCTCCTTTTCTGAGTCTTTTAGCTGGCACTGTGTGTTGGCCCTCTTCAAATACTCTTTTATTTTCATTAATTGAGGCACATCCATTTCAATGCTGGCTTCTGTTTACTTCCCTATCTGACTAGGTCCAGGTCTTATTTCTATTTCTTCTGCCTGGTCACTAAGCTGGCCTTGTTCAGGTATTTTCTAAATTTGTCTTTTGCTTGTTTCACCTTCTTCGTCCTGAACACGATTTTCTACTCCTGTCTGATCCTGCTCAAGCTCTTTGAAACCTTGATTTTCTTCCGCTTCAGCTTCCATCCTAATTTCTATCTGTCCCTTTTTAGGCTCAGGAGTTCTAGGTTAAGTGTCGATTACTGGATCTTTCCCTATCTGGTCCTCCTCAGAATCACTTTTGACTTGTATTTCTATGATCTGAGTACCTTCTTCTACACCTGTCTCGTCCTCACTATCACTCTGTCTATCTTGATAAGTTTGACTTTTTGTTCTCACATATTCTGCAGGTATGTTGATTACTGGAATCCAATCATCTTGACTGGTGCTCGGTTGTTCCTCTTCAGCTACTTCAGGATCGATATCTTGAGACCCCTCAGCTGCACAACCTTCAGCTTCAGTTTCATCAGGTTCAGTCACATTTTTTGTATGACTGGCATGAATCCAGTGTGGAACTCCTGCACACTTTACGGCTGTGGTGGTAACCAAAATTACTTGTCATGGTTTTCCCCACCTCGGTGCAAGGCACGTTTTTCGAGTATGTTTCTTTAACACTACCCAATCACCTGGGCTCAGGTCATGTGCTGCAGTTGCTTGTCTGGCGACAGCGTCTTCCCCAACCTGGTGAGAGATAGAACGCACTTGGTCAGACGGTTCTTTGCAGTACTCCAGTACTAAATCATCAGATATATTTAGCAGCTTGTGTCCTGGCACCCATGCTTGCCTCATTGCTCTTCCCATCAGTATTTCATGGGGACCCAAGCCTGTGTTTATGTCTGGAATACTTCTAAGTCCCATCAGAACAAGTGTCAAAGCATCTGGCCACTCCAATCGAGTAGACTCATACATCTTTCCCAATCTTGACTTGAAAGTGCCAGTCAATTGTTCTACCACTCCAGAAACCTTTGGGCGATATGCACAGTGCAGCCTTTGCTTAATTTTGAATGCTTCACAAATTAGACCAATTATTTAATTATTAAAATGTCAGCCTCTATCTGATTCAAATGTTACTGGAAAACCGAAACGTGGTATAAGCTCTCTAAGTAAAAGTTTGGCTACAGTGATGCTATCGTTCCTGCGTGTGGGGTAAGCTTCCACCCATTTTGAAAACAGGCAGACAATGATAAGTATGTATTTTAGTCCTCGACACGGTGGTAACTGAATAAAATCAATCTACAATCGTAAAAAGGAACCCTCTGCCTTCCCAATTTTTCCAGGTAAAACTACTGTTTTCTTCCCTGGATTCATTTGTTGACAAACCGAACACCTCTGGCAGAGTGCCTCTGCTATGTTCCTGAATTTCGTATTAAACCATGACTGTCTGAACAGACGTATCATAGCATCTCGTCCCAAATGAGAATCTCCGTGAATCAACCGAGCCATAGGAGCAAGCAGACGTCGAGTAACACTGGCATTTCATCAAGATAAACAATGACATCATCCTCAGCCCTTCTCTGACAACCTATTTTCCTCCATTGTTCCTTTTCTTTTGGTTCTGCTGCATTCTGCAAATCTCTCACTTCTTCCCACGTATTCACACCTTCTAGCAACATAAGTTGGCAGCTGTTTCCGCTCACCTCAACTTTCTTATTAACAGCCATTTTACATTTTGCAAAATGCTGGGCCAACTGGTCAGCATATCGATTACCAGCTGTCACTTTGTCATTGCCAGATTTGTGAGCAGCACACTTGACCACAGCCACTTCTTTTGGCAACGGGATTGCTTCCAGCAAATCCCTCACATATTGACCATTTCTGATTGGAGTACCTGAAGAAGTCAGAAACTCCTGTTGCATCCATAATTGGCCATAGTCATGCACAACCCCCTACCCATACTGGCTGTCAGTGTATATAGTTACTTTCCAATTTTTCCCAAATTTGCAGGCCTGTGCCAAGGCAACCAATTCGGCTACTTGTGCAGACTTGACTCCAGGCAAGTGGGAAGCTTCCACTGGACCTCCCAAAGTGCACACTGCGTAAGCAGCGCTCAGACCTCCTTCCTCATGTCTCATACATGAGTATCCACAAATAGCTCGTATTCAGAATCAATTAATGGCTCTTCTCTTATATCTGGTTGTGGTTTTGTACTATATTCAGTTAGATCAATACAGTCATGTTCAACTTCTCCCTTCACTTCTGCAGTATGTGAATTAGGTAGCAGTGTTGCTGGGTTCAAAATATTACACCTAGCAGTGGTTACATTTCCTGCACCTACAAGGATTCTCTCGTATTTAGTCAGCCGACTAGGTGTGAGATACTGGGTCTTAGTCCTGGTTAGCAAAATTACAACTGCATGTGGAACATACACAGTTACAGGATGTCCCATAATAATGGATTCACTCTGCTCAAGGCTCATGCAAGTTGCAGCTACTGCGTTCAGACATCCGGGCAATGTAGCTGCCACTGTGTCTAACGTGGAAGAAAAATATGCCACTGGACGTATCACCAAACCATGAATTTGAGTCAAAACTGAAAGTGCACAATTATCTTGTGTGTCACAGAAAATTGCAAAATCCTTTGAATAGTCAGGCATTCCTAATGCTGGGGCTGTACACAGACATTCTCGTAATTTTATAAAAGCAGTCATGCTTTCGTCATCCCACTCCACTGGGTCCTTGGCTCTTTTCTTTGTCATTTGTATTAATGGCTTTGCTAGTACTGCAAATACCACAATCCATTGCCTGCAGTATCCTACAACTCCAAGAAACATTCTAATCTCTTTTTGGGTATGAGGCAAATTCATGTTTCTAATTATTCTGATTCTTTCTGAGGTAACTCTTATGATACCTTTTTCTATCTGGTGCCCCAGATATTTCACTGACATGGTACAGAATTGCTATTTTTCTGGTGACACTTTATGTCCTCCTTCACCTAAATGATTCGGTAAGGCAATGGTGTCGAGAACACAGTCATTGCGAGTTTTAGATGCCACCAATAAGTCATCTATATACTGGACCAAGACTGATTGTCCAGGCAGTACCAATGACTCAAGGCACTTTTTCAAAATCTGATTAAAAATCGAGGGACTTTCTGTGTACCCCTGAGGAACACGATTCCAAACATAAACATGACTGTCGAATTCAAATGAGAAAATAAATTTTCTATCTGGGTGCAATGGAATCGAGACAGTAAACCATCCAGCTTCCCACAGTATCTGATACAGAATCACTGCAGGATTTGGCACGACTGGACAGCAAGGTACAACAATTTTATTAATTTTGCAGAGGTCTTGTACGACCCTGTACTTGCCACTTGGTTTCTTTATACCAATTATGGGTGAGTTACATGGACTTCTCATTATTTCCTGTGAAATTCCTGCTTCAATCAAACACTTTATTTCTACTGCAACACCTGCTTTTATTTCTGAACTCATTTTATACCGTTGAGTATTTGGGTAAACTGCATCTTCTTTTATAGTCACTTTTATTGGGTAAACATTTGCCATTAATCCTACATCTTTTCCAGTAAAGTCCCATACATCTGGTTTTACCGTCTGTTGCAGTTCTTCTGGTAAGTCCTATATGGCCAGTCTTTGAGTTTCTGTCTCTTGCTTGGCTAGCATTAATTTTGTAAATTCCGTCTTCGTCTGGTGTTTGAATTTCAACACCACTTGGGGTGCAAAAGATGGCGCAATTCATTTTGCACAAGTCTCGTCCTAAGAAGTTTACAGGACTTGAATCATAGACAACAAATCTATGCATTTCTTTAAAATTACCTATTCTGACTTCCATAGGTTCTGTAACTGGGGTACTAATTTGTTTATTAGAAACACCCACTACTTGGATCGCTTCTCCCAAGAGGGGTAGGGTTGGAACGTCTGCTGTTCTCACAGTAGAACGGGTAGCACCAGTGTCCAACAGAAAGGTAACATCATTTCCTTCAACCTTTCCTTTAATGTATGGCCCTGACTGGTCTACCGGCAAGGAGGCGCCAAGCACGCACTCCTCGTCCTCCCATCTCAGGCACCGTCAGTAAGGCTCTTCACTGAAAAATGTATCACTCAGAAGAAATTGTGAGGTTGCTGTATCTCTCCTTTACCTTCCTCCCAATTTATGGTATCTACACTCTGTTGTGCTTTGCTCCTGTAATTTGGCATAGGTGCAGGGGGTAACTGATTTTGTATTACCTGCTGCTGGGTCTTCCGTGGCACCTCGTTCTGTGTCTGTGGATTCAAATCATTATTTTGCACATTACCACTCTGCACAGCCTTACACTCGTTCTTCCAGTGCCCCAACTTGCCACACCTGTGACAAGGAAATTTCCTTTTCGCCTCCTCTCTATTGAATTTTCCCCTCGGCTTTCCTCCATTTCCATCACACTGATTCTGGTTACTATTTATCTGGTTTAACTGGTGTTCTTGTTGCTCTGCCAATTTTAATTGTGCCCACATGACTTTTTCTTTTAACTGTTTTCGTTTATTGTCCAACTCATCTTCACAATACTTAGCATATTTAAGGATCTCATCAATAGGTTTAGCCTGCCAACAAATCTAATGATCTTTAATCCACTGTGAAATTTCTGGTCTTAATCCTGACACAAATCGATAAAAAAAATGTGTCACATCTTTCATATCTATGTTATCCAATCCCCTGTACTGTTTGAATACGTTCATAATATGCATGCACAGACTCATCTTTATTTTGTGTAGTTCTATCTATTCTAGTCCAATTGGTCTCTTTCGCATGCACCTTCCCCTTGAGGTAGAGTATTACCTGGTTGTACTTCTTCATAACATCTTCGGAAGGAGCCCCTGTCTTTGGGTCTCGGGGGTACTCATCACTCGGCCAATCAACAGCAATCTTACATTCTGTCCATAAATCTACTGGAACTACAGTGTCAAAAAATCCATCTAAATCTTTCAAAAGACACTTTGAAACTTTTACAAATCTTCCAACTTGTCTGTACCATTCTACAGGTTTTTCACAAAGTTTTGGGAAATCATTTGTGTAAATGTCAAAATATCCTTTAGGGACCATGGAACATGGCACATAACCTCCACCTGGTACCTCCCGCATGGGACATAAATTTTCCACGTTGTCTGCTTCTTATAAAACATATTCTGAAGTCATTTGTTTTGATCAAACCTCTTCCTTTTTCTTTGCCCATCTGGCTTTCCACTTTTCTAGTTCTCCCCATTTTTGTAACAATGCTAATAGCTCTCTTATCTGCACCTTTCTTCCTGACACATTTATGTTTTCTAAATCCTTGTCAGAAAATTCTGCTCGATATGGTTTTTGTAATACTTTAGATTTACCAATATCAATTCCCCTGCTGGCAGCGGTGTCCATTAATTTTTCATGGAACACCCTTGTATTTCTAGTAATGCTTTTACAAATAAATAATAGTTCATCTTCACTAAGAGTATTTACACTGTCCAATCCCACATTTCCAGCCATCAATTCCTCCAATTCAATTCTCAATTTGTATATATCCAATAGCTTTGGCTGTGTCTTTGGTTTTTCTATTTCTCGTGTCCATCTGTCTATCTCTTCAGGAGTTACTACCGTTGCACTTCTCATACCTGAGTATGTCTCCATCTGTACTTCTCTTGAATTTAGCGGAGTGGTTTTCCTAATTGAACTACTCTCTGTAATGATTTCCAGGCTGGTTCCGCAGGAGCGTCAGGAATCCGGAGAATAATCCTCAGCCTTCCCCTACGGCCTTTCGACTCTATCAGACTCTAGAGTATCGAATGGCTCACCAGGGGAAAACAGGGAAACAAAACAAGGAAAGGTTGGGGAAGACAACAGGTCTTGGCAGTGGACTTCAGAATGGATGCTTGGTAAAAAGGCAGGCTGTAAGGGAAGGAATATATTACTAGCTATACTTGATAACAACACCATGTATATGCACAATGTCTATTATATACATATGAACATCACCTACCACAACTAAACGTCTGGACCTTGGGATATTGCTGAAGGGTAGAATAAGGTGTTCATTTTCTGTGCACAACAAGACAAAAGACAATAAAAACTCTATCCCACTCTATGCTAGTATGTGAAATTAAATGATATATAAATCTCACTCTGCTAATCTCTGGAAGAAACTGAAAGAACATCCAATTCTTCTTCAAGGCTGGATACGTGTGTGCGAGCCTCTACCTTGCAGTATGTACAGGGTCATCTGCCATGATAATCACAATTAGTTATCCACTCTCGTAACCCCCCCAATATATGGTAAGAAAGGCAGCGCAAGGCGCTGTTACCGTGATTCTTTGTAGCTGAGCCTCGAAATCACACCACACTCTGGTCCACGCAAGTGCCCCAAAATAAATGTAGAATAATGCCAAAGGGAAGGGTGGTGTGGGGACACACACAACAGGAGTCAGCTTTGGTCGGGGAATCAATATAATGATACTCTTAGCAGTGCCCGGCCGGATGGCGGGGAAGGACCCGGCCGGCGGGCGGAGCATCAGGAGAGGGGGAGAAGGGACTGGTTGCGCCCCTGATGCACTTAGCAGTGCCCAGCCGGATGGCAGGGATAAACTCGGCCGCCGGGCGGAGCACCAGGAGTAGGGGATAATGAATTGGCTGTGCCCGGACGGATGGCGGGGAAAGACCCGGCCGCCGGGCGGAGCACAAGGAGATTAGGAAATCGGCAAAGAGAACAAACACGGACTGAATCAACCGTGTAGCGGTCATGCACGAACAACACAGAATACACTGACTCCAAGGTACAGAACATCAGTGCAACGGAGTGACTGAAAGTACGACCCTAATAGAGCAACCAAACTAAACACCCTCACGGAGGAGGCAGGAAACAAAGAGGAAACAAACAACCAATGGGAAACCGGAAGTCAGGCAAAATGAACTGGGACAGAAAACTCGGAAGTAAGGGCTAGACGCTAGAACGCAAAGCAGCGTTCCGTTGGTTTAATGCGTCTTATATAGCGTCATGCGATTAAAGCTAGAGCTCGAGTGGGACATCGGGCATGACACTCTCAGGTTCTCTTATTGGTAAATCCATTAGGGAAATTACTGACTCACATTCACTTGCCTCATCGTCTACTATCAATGGCTCTTTTCTTGGCTGTACTACCGATGTAGTTATAACCGGAGCTTTTGAACTAGCTTGCTTATCTCCGTACAAAGGAACAACTGGGCAAATAGTTACTGGAATTGTTAGAGCTTCGGTACTTGTATTTAATTGAGAAATTTTCTGAATTAATTCACTTCTCTGTTTTTTTAATGCTTCTTTTTGGTCTGTCTTGTAATACCCTTTCGATGGAGGTCTCATGTACCACTTGCAGAATTAAAGGTGGTTTTAGAAACGGGGCGTTCGGATTTACTGTACTTGGTTCCTCATTATAAGGTGGTGGATTTTTCATTAATAAATCCTCCGTATAATCATCGTCTGAATCACAACTAGTCATTAAATATTTTGTTTTCTCAGTCCTTTTATTTCCAGTGGGCTCTTCTAAAGTTAATACAGGATATAATCCTTCCATTATCATGTTCTGACTCCATTGTTTCATTTGTTTATCTCTGGTTTCTCGTGGAAATTTAGGGTAGAACTTACTCAATCCTTGTCAGTTCTAGGTCTGTCTTGCTCAAAAGCCTCAATCTCCTATTCTTCTGGTGCTTCATACTGCATTAATCTAGGTCTAGGATGTAAATCATTCATTCGAGTCCTTAAATTGAACAAAATTCTGCCATTAAATGTGCCATCTAAGGGAAATGCCAATATTCCGTCATCTTTAGTGTATTCCACCCAGTTCTCTAACCATATACAAGTGTGGTAACCCCTGTCAAACATCATAAATGATGCGGGCGTATTTTGTGGTGGAATATTAACTTCTTCTTTAGTTTTAATTGGTTTATCTTTTTTAGGAAAGTCTTAACTCTGTTTACAAGTGACATTTTTCTCTCACTTCTGTACATTTTATAAGGTTTGCCTCTTAACATCTGCTCTCTAGCAAACCCTAAGTATCTTCTATCAGGTCGAGTTTCTGGCTTTAAATGCTACATACATTTTGAAAAAATTGTGAAATTGTACGATAATACTCAATTTTGTTTACTAAATGCTTCCAATACTAGCGCGTCTTTTATGTTTCTTTAACCAATCAACAATGCGGTTTCAATTAATTTTAACCAATGATTGCGCGTCTTTTCTCGTGATATGAGTTCCCACGCTCCTGTGCTCAACCCTCCTTTACAATACTGTCTCAGCTATTCGCCCGCTGCCTCAACCAATACCAGCATGGCTCTGAGTGACGTCAGCGAAGCTCCGCAACTGACTTCCTCCTTCACAAGGTAATGCAAAAACTCAATTCTTTTATTTTAAAGTGCAATTCTTTTTTAATCAACAACGTAAAAACATTCGCCACTATACCCGAGTATCTAGAAAGAAAAGATATATTTCACTGCAAGTAAATCCCTTCCGTTTACTTTTCATATACTACCAGTAGATCCCTTCTGCCTACCCTTCACACAAGCAATAGAGAACCTGCTACTCCTTCGGACTCATCCACTCCGGGATATATACTAAGGCCAAATGTTCACCAGCGAACCCCTTTGCTATCAATCAAGCTCAGACGAACCTGCTACTTCTTCTGTGTGACCCTTTCTAGGTGATATCATACTAAAAGTTTTGCGAGCAAACTCTTTGCTATCATTTATTCACACATTCATACAGAAAACCCTAAATAGTGCTGCCAGTTCTACCTAACCATGCACTAACTTCCTGCGAGTAAGTGACCTCACTGCGATGTGGCTTCCATTTACGACCCGCTATTCTGCCCCCGGGGATTCCAAACAAACATATAACAGGTACGAACGATTTTGGTTAGTACATAAAATTCATACAGTATCAACAGAATCAATAACCTTTTAAAACATTTCAAATAATATCACATTTGATTGATCAATCATAATGATAATTTCATAACCAACTAACTTACTACCTTTATTTAACTAAACCCTAACCTTTCCTCTGCTACCAAAGAAATATACTGATAGAGCGTGCAGGTCACCCGACTATAAATTTACCATACTCACCTGGGCCCATAATCAATTACACATTTACTTAATCAGGCAACCTTCACTCTACTACCAGATATTTTATTCTACTAGGTCCTATACCATTGACTTACCAATCCTTGGCACTGATACCTATGACTTTTTGGATCAGGGTGTTAACATAAAAGGTAAAAATAACATTTGCACTCATATAATAACCACAGACTCGAGAAAGTTTTAAACTCTTTACCTAACTTCATAAATGGTCATGATCCAAAGATTGAACACAATAAGACTTTGAATAACAAAGATCATAAATAATGTATAACTATGCAAAAGATATATTATGCCAATCATTTAGTAAATTTAAATGGAAGGTAAGAACAAGGAAAACGCTATTTAATAAAATAGATTTAAGCAATTTTCTAAGGGTGGGTAAGAAAACGGAACACACTATATAATCACATATGCAACTTTGAGCATTCAACTATGGGGAAGGTAAAAAATGGAACATGCTATTAAATCAAAGGACAAAATTGATAATTTACTAAAGGATAGGTAAGGAAAAAAGGAACATGCTATTCAAGATTTCTCTAGAAGATTTTAACCATAGGGTGGGTAAAGAGAAGGAAACATATATGTTTAATCAAAACTTTCACGTATAGGGAGGGTAAAGATAAGAAACAAAATATACGATGATGAACCCACACAGATTTATATTTACCTAAAATGGTGTAAAGATCAACCCCGGCCACAGGTCAGTTAAGGACAGGAAACCTCAAAGGTTTTAGTTGCCAGTAGGCCAGCAAGGTGCAGATTAGAATCAGGACTGGATAAACCAGATTTGGATCAGGACAAGACCACCAAAGGTTAAGACCAACACCCACAGTTCAGTTGCAACGCCGGCGCTACTTCCTCTCTGCAGCTAACGGTCCAAACCCCGATTGGGTTATCGCTTTCACCGACAAAGTGCTTCGCCAGCACCTCCACTTTCCCAGAACCCTGATTGGGTCAGCGAATCTACTGACAGAGTGCTCCGCAGCCCTCTGCTCTTAGTCACCTATTGGGTCAGAGACAGATCAGCTATTCGGACAAGTCGGACAAATTAACTAGCTAAGCCTACTCTAGTTATACTGTTTTCCAGGTCAGTGTACCACCCCCCAATGTTGCAAGTTTAAGGATCCCCAATTTTGATTGGACAAAGAAGGAGAGGTCATCATACCACACCAAATTTTAGACTTTTACCGTTTATTATTCAGATTTTCGTTCCCGCCCATCAAATTCAGGTTCTCATGAAGTTTTTATTCCACCCAACAATGGATGTTCTATTGACAAATACATTGTTTAACATTGTATAATTTTGAGTTCACAAGTGCACGTTCCCAGGATTATCTTCTAGTCAGTCAGCTCCTTGGCTATAGTCCAAAGGTCACTGTTCCAGAGACTTGAGATTTTCGCGCAGTCGCAGTTTCAACAAATATGGAGTACAGCGTTATAAGTCAGGTCAGTTTTCAAAGTGTAGCATGAAATGGAAAAGAAACAGTTTTAAAACACAGAATAAATTAATACTCTGCATACCATGTATTTCCACTCTATACCCATTATCTTAAATGTAACTATAGCTTTAGGATTAGGTAGAACGAACAGCTTAGCAAAAGCAGCAGTGCAAGCTTCTCGCAGCCATATTAGCACTAGTGCGCAGATGCAACAGATTCCCTCCAAAGCAAAGAATACGTCATACCACGTGAGTATGACAGACGCATGCGCAGTAGAAACCCTCGCCTAACAGCAGCAATCTTAGATGCAAGCGTATTATGGTTAGTAAAACACATAAGCAAGCTTCTCTCGGACACTCGATTTGATGTAAAATGTGCAAAATTAGTAAGACAAACATGTTGGTTACTTCATTAACGTTATTCGAGGTTCATGAATACAAGCAAGTCGCTTCACGTGGGAATCCTTGCTCCATCACATGCA
>NW_028240935.1:0-68004 GCF_964263255.1 Lissotriton vulgaris | reverse complement strand
AACAACTCCTCCACAAAAGAGAGTTACCCAGGTAGACCAGAAAGGACCGGGAAATACAAAGTGATAACAAAAATATTTTCCTTTCTGTGTTATTCAATAATAATGTGATAAATCACAATAATGTGCAATGAACCATGAGGAAAAAAAATTGTCTCACTGAAATGAGATAATTTCATGTTGAATCTTTTATCTCTGTATTATTATGTACATGTATATGTTTTTAATTGCACTAGATTACGTGTCTAGAATCATATCAATATTCAATTCTGTGACTTTATATAGAATAATAAATGAAGGATATGATTCCACGTGCAGCTACATATTTTTATAATTAGATCTCTCATGGTTCATTACACAGACGTGCCAAGGCATTCTGGATGTGTTGCAGTCGTCTCAGGAGTCTGGCCGATGTTCCTGCGTAGAGGGCGTTTCCGTAGTCCAATCTGCTGGTGATGAGGGCCTGTGTGACTGTTCTTCTAGTTTTAATGTGGATCCATTTGAAGATACTGCGGAGCATTCGGGGAGTGTTGAAGCAGGATGAGGAGACGGCGTTGATCTGCTTAATCATGTAGAGGGTGGAGTCGAGGATGACCCCTAGGTTGCGTGCGTGATTGGTGGGTGTCGGGGCTGTTCCCAGTGTGGTCGGCCACCAGGAGTCGTCCCAGGCCGAGGTGGTGGGGTCGAGGATGAGGACCTCTGTTTTGTCTAAGTTCAGCTTCAGTCAGCTGTTCCACATCCATTCGGCGACGGCCTTCATTCCATCGTGAAGGTTGGTTTTGGCAGTGTGAGGGTCTTTGGTGAGGGAGAGGATCAGACGGGTGTTGTCGGCATAGGAGATGATGTTGAGGTTGTGCTGTCGGGCGCTGTGGGCAAGGGATGTCATGTAGATGTTGAACAATGTTTGGCTGAGGGAAGAGCCCTGGGGTACGCCGCAGATGATCTTGGTGGCATTGGAGCGGAAGGGGAAAGGCGGACGCTCTGAGTTCTGCCGGATAGGAAGGATGTGGCCCAGTCCAGGGCCTTCTCTTGGATCCCGGCGTCGTGTTGGCGTGTTCGTAGTGTGCGGTTGCAGACCGTGTCCAAGGCGGCTGACAGGTCCTGGAGGATGAGGGCCGCTGTTTCTCCGTTGTCAAGCAGGGTCCTGATGTCGTCGGTGGCAGCAATGGGGGCGGTTTTGGTGCTGTGAATGCTGCAGAACCCGCACTGGGCGGGTCCAGGATGCAGATCTACTCGATGTAGCAGGTCAGTTGTTTGTTGACGATTTTCTCTGTGACCTTCACAGGGACCGGAAGCAGGGAGATGGGCCGGAGTTCTTGAGGTCCTTGGGGTCCAACTTATATATATATATATAAATATATCCATTCCGTCTGGCCCAATTTCGGAGGCTCTCGGGCGCTCTGGGGCGGTGCACGCGAGGCGCAGCAGGACCCGCTGCGGTAATAATTATTCAGCTTTTCCCAAAGGAAGGTTTTTCCTCGTGCACTCCCGTGTGTCAGGATAAAAAAAACCACACCGGGTTTTAAGTTGATTTTCAATTTCTTTCTTTATTTGCAGCATCCAGCAAAACCTAACGCGTTTCGGTCTCTACGGAGACCTTGCTCACAGGTTAGTGTATTGTGGGAACAGTTTGTGTTTAATAAACAAAAGAGAAAAGGGGTAGAAACCAATAGGGTTACGTCACTTCCTGTTTGTACCACAGGCATTCTGGGACATGTAGTGTTTGTTAATTAGCAAGGAGCGCAAAACGTTGATTTGTGTATATTTAAACAAATATTAACAAAGGGACAATTCTATCCATGTTAATCATAATTAATTTTGGGCATATTACATTCATACATTGCTTAAACAAAATTCATATTGGAGCCCTCAAGTGGGCAGACTCTATATGCGCCAATTTCATTATTTACATATTATAAAGAAAAGAGAGTTCTTAATTTTTAAATAATTCATACGTATTCAGACATTTGATGTCAATTGAAATTTAGAAAAAAACAAATTAGTAAGGCCCTCCAGTGGGCAAAGATAATTGTGCATCATCAACGTTTCACTGTGCAATCTGACTTATATTTTCACATGTCCAAGATAAAAAACAATTCTAGAAAAATAAGTTTTTGAATTAACAAAGAGTCAGCATCAGTCATTGTCTGATAAGCATGTCAGAACCACTTTACAGGTGGCAATGCAGTTCTTCATCCTGATTGTGCCAGAACGGGCTCAAAGTTCGAAAGTTCATAATGTGTTTGGACTCTTTTTGCCTCAGCACCAGTTCGCGATCTCCACCTCTTCGATTCGGTCCAACACTTTCGATTCCATAAAAAATTAAGGACTTCCAGTCACCTTTATGTTCCTTTTCCATGTGTCTGGCCATGGCATTACTGCGATCAGAATTGATTGTCGCACGGACTTGCTCCAAAATCCGAAGTTTGAGTTCTTTTTTGGTGCTTCCAATGTATTTTTGGGAGCATGGGCACTCAAGGGCATATATAACAAACTGAGTTTTGCAATTTATTAATTGTTCAATTTTCCATGTTTTTTTGTTAGCCATCTTTATTTCTTTGGTTGTCTTTGCGATGCAGCATACTTTGCATCCTGAACATTTATAAAATCCTTTCTGTCTACGCCAGGCCTCTGGTTTTTTTTGTTCCTGAAAATGACCATGAATCAGTTTGTCCTTCAAATTCTTAGCCCTTCGATAGGTTACATTGGGGTGATCACCAACAATTTGAGATACTGTGGGATCCATGTGGAGAATGTGCCAGTTTTTTTTAAGAATCCTTGTAATTGCTTGGTTGGCCGTTGAGTGGGTGGTGATGAAGCGTATTTTATCTGGTTCAACCTCTGTTGATTTTTGTTTGTCCATCAATAAGTCAGTTCTGTTAATCATGGTCGAACGATTTGAGGCAATTTGTATCCAAGTTGGATTATATTTTCTTTTTAAGAATCTGTTTTTTGCTAAGTCTTTATGTTTTTGCCAGTCGTTTTCGTTTGAACAAATTCTTTTGATTCGGAGGAACTCTCCATACGGGATATTTTGTAAAAGGCTGGGTTGATGAAAACTTTGCGCATGTAAGACCGCATTTGTCGCGGTACTTTTGCGGTGTAGTGTGGTATGCAATACATTGTCTTTGACAAAAATCTCCGTGTCTAGAAACACGACCCTGGAGTCACTGATTGTGTAGGTAAAATGTAAACCAAAATTGGAATTGTTCAAAATTTTGAAATATGTTTCAAATTCCTCATTTGTTCCTTCCCAAATAAGCAGCAAATCGTCTATGTATCTTAACCATGCTATGGTTTTTTGAACTGCTTGGTCATTTTCCGATCTCCATGCCCATGTCTTTTCCCATTGTCCCATTGTGAGACAGGCATACGACGGACTAAAAGAAAAGCCCATCGCGGTGCCTTTTGCTTGTCGGTAGATTTAATTTCCAAATAAGAAGATGTTTTGCTCCAGGCACATCGAGATCATCTCTAGCAACATGTTGTTGTGATCAATGAGTTGTATGCTTCTGTCCTTAAGGAAGGCTTTACATGCTTCCATGCCAATTTTGTTTTCAATGTTGGAATATAAGGATATTACATCCATTGTGATCAATTTGTACGTGGGTTGCCATGGAGTGTCCTGTAGTCTTCTTAGCATATCACCCGTGTCCTTCATGTAGGATGTTAGGCCCTTTACATAGGGCAAAAGGAATACGTCAATATAGTTGGCAATGGGTTCCAATAATGCCCCTTTGGCAGAAATTATGGGTCTGCCTGGTGGTCTAGTGGCGTGTTTATGAATCTTCGGCAAGAAGTAGATTGTTGCCATTTTGGGATGTTTGGTTTGTAGATATTTGTATTCATCAATGTCCAGTAGTTTTTGTGAGAACCATAAATCTAATTTTGTGTCCAATTCTTCTTTCAGTTTAGGTAAAGGGTTGGTTTTCAATGTTTCCTAGTATTCCTTATTTTGGAGTTTTGAGTAAGCTTCCCGCATGTATGCCTCTTTATCCAGAACAACGACGTTGCCACCCTTATCAGCAATTTTGATTTCAATTGTATCATCCTGTTGTAGTGAGTTTAAAGCCTGGCGTTCTTGTCTAGATAAATTGTCTTTGGTGAATGGTATATTTAGTTGGTAGAGATCTTTTACAACACATTCCTGAAAGAAATCAATTTTATTCCCCGGCGGGAGTTGTGGGTAGAATCTCGACTTGGGTTTCATGTTGGAGATTCCAGCTCCTAACTGTACGCAATATGCTTGTACTTGTCCACCTCCTTCTTGGGGTGCTTGACTTAGTTCCATCAAATTTACAAAGTGTTCAGCGTCTTCAATGGGAGTCTGAAAAGTCGGTTGTGTAGTTGTTCTCCTGTAGTTAGCCATATTAGGTTTGTCAATAAATAGTTTGGCAAGTTTAATCTTTCTTATAAACTTGTAAAGATCTATTCTAGTTTCAGCTAAGTTCATGCCACTGGTGGGGCAGAAATTCATGCCACGTTTGAGGACCTGTTGTTCCAAGTCATTTAGTTGTTTTGATGATAGGTTTATCACTTGTAGTTCTTGATCATTATACGTATCATGTTGAATAGTGTCGATGTTTGACATGTTTGGATTTATTTCTGAGACTTCGTCATCTTGGATTAGACATTCCATTTTTTCTCATGTTGCGTGTCATGGTTCCTATGCGGTCTGGGCCAGAAGCTTGTGCCGTATTTTCGCTTGCCTCTCCTTGTTTGTTTTGGGGTGTGCTTCCTCGTCCTCTCCCCCTCCCTCTTCCTCTTGGATTTGTGTATCTGGGGGGGCCCATTGTTTTTTCCCAAGTCTTTTGGTTGAAAGCCAGTTTTAAATCGCCTAAAAAAGAATTCCTCGCTCTGGCTTCTCTTTGTTCTTCTTCCCCCCCACTGAGGCTTGGTTCAGTTGAAACAACGGAGGAGACAGAGGACATACTTCCAAATTCGCTATTTCTAAATCTTTCATATTTTTTGGCGTAGGTAAAAATACGTCCGTCCTCATAATCTTCCTTATCTCTTTGAAATTTTGTTTGTTTCCGGATTCTGACACTTTCCTCATGTTTGTCAATGAATTTTTCCAGGTCCTCTTTGAATTTTTTCATTTCAGGATTTAAGTCTATTGTGGCCAGTTCTTTTTCCAAATCCTTTAGTTGTTTAGTAATTCTTTCCAAGGCTATTTCTACATGTTTTACAAGAATCTCCATTAGTCCTAGTGAGGATTTCAAAATGAATTCACCCCATTCTGTTAATAATTCATTGCTAGTGTCTTGGTGACTTGGCATGAGATTAATGCGTAATCCTCGCGGTATGCGTTTCACATCCAGATATTTTTTCAGGGCGGCTACCTCCCACCACTTATTAATTTCTTTTTTTGACAATTTTTCCCATGCACGTAGTATATTCCTCACATCCGATTTACGTGCGCCGGCTCCATTACTGGTGGTAGCTACATCATCCTCAAAGCAAGTTTGTATCAAAGTTGTTCGTGATGCCTCTCTTTTATCCATGTTTTGGTGGTAAAGTAGAATTTAAGCTGATTTTAACAGAAATTTATGAAAGTTGTAACTTTACACACGGCCCCTGCAGTCACTGTGAAACTCAAGTCAGTTTCGTTTACACTGTAGTTTAATGAGGATCTCGTTCCCCGAGTTTCTTGTCACTCGTATAACTTAAAGGCAGTGAAATTGACTGGTCAGGAGACCAACCGACAGTTCTATAGTGGTGCAAAGTAATGTTATTGCTTTATAAGCGGAAACACGCCCAGGTCGCTTACCGGCTGCAGGGTACTTCGGACAGACTCGCTCCCCTCCGGAACCGCCGTCTCCCGTTTCCAGCCTGCGCCAGCAGGTCCCCTCTCGTGTTGCTTCGCACGCTTATCTTCTCCAGTTGACTGATGTCGGCGTTCACCCGAGCCTTCTTATAAAATCCATTCCGTCTGGCCCAATTTCGGAGGCTCTCGGGCGCTCTGGGGTGGTGCACGCGAGGCGCAGCAGGACCCGCTGCGGTAATAATTATTCAGCTTTTCCCAAAGGAAGGTTTTTCCTCGTGCACGTGTGTCAGGATCAAAAAAACCACACCGGGTTTTAAGTTGATTTTCAACAAAGAGAAGCCAGAGCGAGGAATTCTTTTTTAGGCGATTTAAAACTGGCTTTCAACCAAAAGACTTGGGAAAAAACAATGGGCCCCCCCAGATACACAAATCCAAGAGGAAGAGGGAGGCGGAGAGGACGAGGAAGCACACCCCAAAACAAACAAGGAGAGGCAAGCGAAAATACGGCACAAGCTTCTGGCCCAGACCGCATAGGAACCATGACACGCAACATGAGGAAAAAATGGAATGTCTAATCCAAGATGACGAAGTCTCAGAAATAAATCCAAACATGTCAAACATCGACACTATTCAACATGATACGTATAATGATCAAGAACTACAAGTGATAAACCTATCATCAAAACAACTAAATGACTTGGAACTACAGGTCCTCAAACGTGGCATGAATTTCTGCCCCACCAGTGGCATGAACTTAGCTGAAACTAGAATAGATCTTTACAAGTTTATAAGAAAGATTAAACTTGCCAAACTATTTATTGACAAACCTAATATGGCTAACTACAGGAGAACAACTACACAACCGACTTTTCAGACTCCCATTGAAGACGCTGAACACTTTGTAAATTTGATGGAACTAAGTCAAGCACCCCAAGAAGGAGGTGGACAAGTACAAGCATATTGCGTACAGTTAGGAGCTGGAATCTCCAACATGAAACCCAAGTCGAGATTCTACCCACAACTCCCGCCGGGGAATAAAATTGATTTCTTTCAGGAATGTGTTGTAAAAGATCTCTACCAACTAAATATACCATTCACCAAAGACAATTTATCTAGACAAGAACGCCAGGCTTTAAACTCACTACAACAGGATGATACAATTGAAATCAAAATTGCTGATAAGGGTGGCAACGTCGTTGTTCTGGATAAAGAGGCATACATGCGGGAAGCTTACTCACAACTCCAAAATAAGGAATACTATGAAACATTGAAAACCAACCCTTTACCTAAACTGAAAGAAGAATTGGACACAAAATTAGATTTATGGTTCTCACAAAAACTACTGGACATTGATGAATACAAATATCTACAAACCAAACATCCCAAAATGGCAACAATCTACTTCTTGCCGAAGATTCATAAACACGCCACTAGACCACCAGGCAGACCCATAATTTCTGCCAAAGGGGCATTATTGGAACCCATTGCCAACTATATTGACGTATTCCTTTTGCCCTATGTAAAGGGCCTAACATCCTACATAAAGGACACGGGCGATATGCTAAGAAGACTACAGGACACTCCATGGCAACCCACGTACAAATTGATCACAATGGATGTAATATCCTTATATTCCAACATTGAAAACAAAATTGGCATGGAAGCATGTAAAGCCTTCCTTAAGGACAGAAGCATACAACTCATTGATCACAACAACATGTTGCTAGAGATGATCTCGATGTGCCTGGAGCAAAACATCTTCTTATTTGGAAATGAAATCTACCGACAAGCAAAAGGCACCGCGATGGGCTTTTCTTTTAGTCCGTCGTATGCCTGTCTCACAATGGGACAATGGGAAAAGACATGGGCATGGAGATCGGAAAATGACCAAGCAGTTCAAAAAACCATAGCATGGTTAAGATACATAGACGATTTGCTGCTTATTTGGGAAGGAACGAATGAGGAATTTGAAACATATTTCAAAATTTTGAACAATTCCAATTTTGGTTTACATTTTACCTACACAATCAGTGACTCCAGGGTCGTGTTTCTAGACACGGAGATTTTTGTCAAAGACAATGTATTGCATACTACACTACACCGCAAAAGTACCGCGACAAATGCGGTCTTACATGCGCAAAGTTTTCATCAACCCAGCCTTTTACAAAATATCCCGTATGGAGAGTTTCTCCGAATCAAAAGAATTTGTTCAAACGAAAACGACTGGCAAAAACATAAAGACTTAGCAAAAAACAGATTCTTAAAAAGAAAATATAATCCAACTTGGATACAAATTGCCTCAAATCGTTCGACCATGATTAACAGAACTGACTTATTGATGGACAAACAAAAATCAACAGAGGTTGAACCAGATAAAATACGCTTCATCACCACCCACTCAACGGCCAACCAAGCAATTACAAGGATTCTTAAAAAAAACTGGCACATTCTCCACATGGATCCCACAGTATCTCAAATTGTTGGTGATCACCCCAATGTAACCTATCGAAGGGCTAAGAATTTGAAGGACAAACTGATTCCTAGTCATTTTCAGGAACAAAAAAAACCAGAGGCCTGGCGTAGACCGAAAGGATTTTATAAATGTTCAGGATGCAAAGTATGCTGCATCGCAAAGACAACCAAAGAAATAAAGATGGCTAACAAAAAAACATGGAAAATTGAACAATTAATAAATTGCAAAACTCAGTTTGTTATATATGCCCTTGAGTGCCCATGCTCCCAAAAATACATTGGAAGCACCAAAAAAGAACTCAAACTTCGGATTTTGGAGCATGTCCGTGCGACAATCAATTCTGATCGCAGTAATGCCATGGCCAGACACATGGAAAAGGAACATAAAGGTGACTGGAAGTCCTTAATTTTTTATGGAATCGAAAGTGTTGGACCGAATCGAAGAGGTGGAGATCGCGAACTGGTGCTGAGGCAAAAAGAGTCCAAACACATTATGAACTTTCGAACTTTGAGCCCGTTCGGGCACAATCAGGATGAAGAACTGCATTGCCACCTGTAAAGTGGTTCTGACATGCTTATCAGACAATGACTGATGCTGACTCTTTGTTAATTCAAAAACTTATTTTTCTAGAATTGTTTTTTATCTTGGACATGTGAAAATATAAGTCAGATTGCACAGTGAAACGTTGATGATGCACAATTATCTTTGCCCACTGGAGGGCCTTACTAATTTGGTTTTTTCTAAATTTCAATTGACATCAAATGTCTGAATACGTATGAATTATTTAAAAATTAAGAACTCTCTTTTCTTTATAATATGTAAATAATGAAATTGGCGCATATAGAGTCTGCCCACTTGAGGGCTCCAATATGAATTTTGTTTAAGCAATGTATGAATGTAATATGCCCAAAATTAATTATGATTAACATGGATAGAATTGTCCCTTTGTTAATATTTGTTTAAATATACACAAATCAACGTTTTGCGCTCCTTGCTAATTAACAAACACTACATGTCCCAGAATGCCTGTGGTACAAACAGGAAGTGACGTAACCCTATTGGTTTCTACCCCTTTTCTCTTTTGTTTATTAAACACGAACTGTTCCCACAATACACTAACCTGTGAGCAAGGTCTCCGTAGAGACCGAAACGCGTTAGGTTTTGCTGGATGCTGCAAATAAAGAAAGAAATTGAAAATCAACTTAAAACCCGGTGTGGTTTTTTTGATCCTGACACACGGGAGTGCACGAGGAAAAACCTTCCTTTGGGAAAAGCTGAATAAATATATAAATATATATATATATATTACCTACTGGTGGTCGCTAGTAGGTAGATATAGTTAGGACCTAGTTTCCATAGGAAATCCGCAACATTCTATTTGGAATAACTTTGGCGCCGGTCGACGAATCTACAGGAAATTCTCCAAGAAAAAGGCCTGCTCCGTTCCGCTCCTTCCCAAAAAAGTTTGGGGGTGATTCATGAAGCGGGGGCTTAGATTAAAAGGGGGTCCCAAAACGTGTTTTCCCCATTCAATTTTCCATAGGACCTTAAGCCAGGGCTACAGACTGAACTGCTGAACGGAATTACACCAAATTTGGCAAAAAGGGTAGAGTTCGGTTCGCAGATTACGCTTTTTGTTAAATGGTGTAAGTCCGTTCAGTAGATCCTTAGAAAATCAAAAGTAAAATCATAGATATATCTATAGATGAAATACGGTACTCTGTACTGTACTCTGTAGTGTACTCCATACCTTCACGAGCACAAGCTTTATGCTAATTGGCTATAAACACTTCAAACCAGGAAGTGTTGGCAGCCATCTTGTGCCTCGGTAGAACCAAGGCACAAGAAAGCAGCAAAAGAAATGTGAAAAACATGCAAAGGGGGCAGGGTAGAAACACCGTGACCCCCAAGGCCTGCTCAGGGGGTCCCACAAGGATCCACAAGGCCCCCCCAAAATTTTCTTTTTTTTAAAAATAGCGGGATACGCGTAGGTACGCATACTCCGTGGAAAAAAAAAACTTGGTCTGATTTTTTTTTGTAATTAGACCTGGGGGGACCAAATCCCGGGGGCTTTAGGAAAAAAGTGTGGGGGGGCCCAATCCCCCACACACTGCCCCGGGGACCGCCACACCCTGGGCAAAGTAAGTATGATAGCGGGGGGCTCGGCCCCCCACAGCCCCGGGGACCGCCACTCCCGGGGCTTCAATACGTATGTTGGGGGGACTCTAAGGCCGCCCGCAGCCCTGGAGACCGCCACCCCCCCGGGGCTTTAATACGTGTGGTGGGGGGCCTCTAAAGCCCCCAAGCCCCGGGGACCGCCACGCCCCAGGGCTTCATTTTTTAAAATAAAAAACACCTGTGTTGGGGGCTCAAGCCCCCCCACACGCCCCGGGAACCGCCATCTCCCCGGGGCACTAATATTTAGATTGGGGGGTCCGTGACGGAACCCCCTGCCCAGGGGACCACCACCCCCCCAGTCTTTTAACAGGTGGGAGGGGGGCCACACGGCACCCCACCTGGGGCCCTCGATGGCCCTGGGAACCGCCAACACCCAGGGTTGGCTCCTGCAGTGTCCCGGGGTGCCTACCCCCGGGACACTGCTGTTTGCTATGGTAGGGCTCTCTCTCTTTCAAAAATCAAAGCATATTGCTGCTCTGCATGGGGAGCAGCATGTTAGATGCTCCCGAAGCAGAAAAGCAATGCCACCTCCCGCCAGGGGGCTGCGTTGCAGAGAGGTGTTCTGAGACCACTCCACTTTTTACACCTCTCTGCACCACAGCCCCCTGGCACGTTTGCAGAGGGGAAACGAATTCCCCCTGCATACTTGGGGTCCCTGGGGCCCAACTAGCCCACCAGGAACCTCCAGTATGCGCCAGGGGGCTGCTTTGCACAGAGGTGTTCTGAGGCCACGCCCCTTTTACACCTCTCTGCAACGCAGCCCCCTGGGGCATACTGGAGGTTCCTGGAGGGCTAGTTGGGCCCCAGGGACCCCCAGTATGCAAGGGGACTTAATCCCCCAATTTAGAATGCGCTACGGGCGTGTTTGCACAGTGGTGATGGTAGGGGGCGGGCTTGAGGTGATATGTGTGCAAACATGCCCTGTGGCACGTTTTAAGTTGGGGAATGAATTCCTCTTCAATCCAGAGGTTCCCTAGGGGCCAACTAGTCCAACAGGTAGCTCTAGTAAGCGCCACAGAGCTGCGTTGCAGAGTGTTGTAAAAAGGGGGCGTGCCCTCTGAACACCTCTCTGCAACGCAGCTCCCTGGCACATACTGGAGGTACCTGGTGGGCTAGGCGAGACCGCCACCCCTGGGGCTTCAATACATATGTTGGGGGGCCTCTAAGGCCCCCCATGCCCCAGGGACCGCCACCCCCGGGGCTTTATTATTAAGTATGCAGGGGGGCTCATGACTCCCCCGCAGCCCCGGGGACTGCCACCCCCGGGGCTTTAATACATATGGTGGGGGGCCTCTAAGGCCCCCCAAGCCCCGGGGACCACCGCCACCCGGGGCTTTATTATTAAGTATGCGGGGGCTCATACCCACCACAGCCCAGGGGACCACCACGCCCCGGGGCTTCATTTTTTAAAATAAAAAAACCTGTGTTGGGGGCTCAAGCCTCCCCACACACCCCCGGGGAACTAATATTTAAATTGGGGGTCCGTGACAGACCCCCCCTGCCCCGGGGGCCACCACCCCCCCAGTCTTTTAACAGGTGGGAGGGGGGCCACGAGGCCCCCCACCTGGAGCCCTGGATGGCCCTGGAGACCGCCACCCCCAGGGCTGGCTCCTGCAGTGTCCCAGGGTGCCTACCCCCGGGACACTGCTGTTTGCTATGGTAGGGCAGGAGTCTCATGGCTCCCGCCCTACCATAGCAAACTGCTTTGATTTTTGAAAGAGAGAGCAGGAAACTTTCTCTCTCTTTCAACAATCATAGCGTATTGATTTTCTGCATGGGGAGCAGCATGCTAGATGCTCCCCAAGCAGAAAATCAATGCCACCTCCTGCCAGGGGGCTGCGTTGCGGAGAGGTGTTCTGAGACCACTCCCCTTTTTACACCTCTCTGCACCGCAGCCCCAGGCACGTTTGCAGAGGGGGAACTAATTCCCCTTGCTTATTTGGGGTCCCTGGGGCCCAACCAGCCCACCAGGAACCTCCAGTATGCGTCAGGGGGCTGCGTTGCCGAGAGGTGTTCAGAGGCCACGCCCCTTTTACACCTCTCTGCAACGCAGCCCCCCTGGCGCATACTGGAGTTTCCTGGAGGGCTAGTTGGCCCCCAGGGACCCCCAGTATGCAAGGGGACTTAATCCCCCACTTTAGAATGCGCTACAGGGCGTGTTTGCACAGTGGTGAAGGTAGGGGGCGGGGCTTGAGGTGATATATGTGCAAACATGCCCTGTGGCGCGTTTTAAGTGGGGAATTAATCCTCTTTAATCCACAGGTTCCCTAGGGGCCAACTAGTCCAACAGGTAGCTCTAGTAAGCGCCACAGAGCTGCGTTGCAGAGTGTTGTAAAAAGGGGGCGTGCCCTCTGAACACCTCTCTGCAACGCAGCTCCCTGGCACATACTGGAGGTACCTGGTGGGCTAGTTGGCTCACAGGTGACCTCAGGATTGAAGAGGAATTAATTCCCCAACCTAAAACACGCCCAGATGTCACCTCAGGCCCGCCCCCTTCCTTCGCTATTGAGCGAAATATTCCTCTAAAATCAGCTGAACTACGAATTCTGATTTACCCACCTGTTATCACGAGAGACGTCAGTGCTGCATCTTTGAGCCCAGTATGGACACTGAAAAGTAAATGTAACCATACTTACAGTAACTTGAATTTCCTTCCATAGGCTAACATTGCCTGGTTTCACTTGGAATTTTTTTTAAGTGTGGAGTTTTGGAAGTTTAAAAAATTCCTCAAAAATCAGCCGAACTACGAATTCCGATTTACTTACCTGTTATTAGGAGAGACCTCAGTGGCGCATCTTTTAGCGCACTACTGATCCTGAAAAGTAATTATAGTCGTAGTTACAGTAACTTGAATTTCCTTCCATAGGATAGCATTGCCTGCGATATAAAATATATATACATTAAAAAATATATAAAATAAAAAAAATACTACAATTTCAATATTTTTTATACCATTTTTTTTCAATTTATATTAAAAATATATAATGTAATTTAAAAAATAAAATATCTTAAAAATAAATGTAGTAAATCAGTATAAAAAAACATTAATACATTTAAAAATTGTAATTTACAAAACCTTCGAAATTCAGTGAAAAAAACATAGTTTCAGGTCTGATATAGTTAGGAGTTAGCATTTAAAAAACCTTTGAAATTCACTGAAAAAACCATAGGTTTCAGGTCTGATATACTTAGGAATTAGCATTTAAAAAAACTTTGAAATTCACTGAAAAAACTATAGGTTTTAGGGGTGTTATAGTTAGCTGGACATTTCACTCATACAAAACCATTGAAATTCCTCCGATATAGTTAGTTGTATATCTCGCGCACCCGCAATTCACTGCTGATGATGTCACATATTATATCATTCATGACACGGTCAGTGACATCACTGATGACATCTCCAATGACATCACTGATGACATCACTTATGACATCATCCATGTGACAATCACATACACCTCTTCATACACTAGTAAAATCTTTCATCACTCATTGTAAAATACAGAGTATCATATATGAATCCATTGACACAGCAATACAAGTATCTAAAAACCCACTCAGTGATTCCTAGATGTATACACACATCTAATCACTTACCTGTAGATTCACTCTTACATGCTGTCAATGAACAATAGAACACTATCAAAAATATTTATACACCTATATCGACATTACACACCAGCACACATCTTATTCACTTATGAAGTCATCCTACTCTTTTATGCAAACAATGGATCATACTTACAACCTCTTTCTCTCTGTTTAGTTGGACTTTAAAAAACAATACAATGAAACCCCTTTATTGATCTATTGGAAAAAGGGAGAGCCCTTCAAATATCAGTATTCTTCAGTGATTTATAGAACCTGAAAGATATCAGCGATTGTGAAAGGAGTGAGGATATGGGGATTGTCTAGTTAATTAGTATAGATCAGCAATTGGAGATAGTCATTAATTTTTCAGTGGGCAAGAATTCTTTGAAGTATTAGGACTTAATATCCTCCTAGACCAAAGTATTAATTTATCTGGGATGCAAAATTAATTTTGATATACTTCTTTGACTTACTGAGGAACATGAATCTGTCTTGGAAACAGATTACTTATGTACCATGTTGTTTTATTAGGGCCCTCATTGGCAGCAGCAGTATCCCCATGGGGTAATAGCTTCAGAAGCAATATTGACATAGTAGGCTATTTGTTTGCACCTGGTGATATTGCTGCAGGGACATTAGTAGGTACTGTGGACAGGAGTACTCAAGTCCCTTCCAAACCCCTAAAACTCAATGAGAAGAGCATGCAATTCTCCCTGGTGACATAATTGTATCATGTCCTTGTCTACCCTAATCCTCGGATGGCCTGACCCCACTCACCAACCGCTGTCCCTCCCTCATACATTGCCCATCAAGTCTGAGTAGGCAGAAAGTTTCAGAATATTTTTCCAGAGAATAAGGGAAAACCTACTGGAAAAGGCCACAGTGTACCTGAGTTAATGTAGTTATTTCCCATTCAAATGAAAAATCATGTAATTGCAAAATTGCAAGATCTTGCTGTTGAGATATCAGCTTGAATCATATTCGGCCACCCAAAAACCTCCAAACCCTTAACGAGGGCCACTCAGAAATTCTATTATTAAACTATCATTAGAGCATTGACAAACACAATGTTAGGTCACAACACCGTTTTAAGGGAATCTCTGTTGAATGCCTGAAAGCAATAGTGCAAGCAGTATGCACCTTTTCTGAGAATTGTGAGTTAAATTCAAGCACTACAAACCAAATGG
Organism: Lissotriton vulgaris; assembly: GCF_964263255.1. Taxonomy (NCBI): domain Eukaryota; kingdom Metazoa; phylum Chordata; class Amphibia; order Caudata; family Salamandridae; genus Lissotriton; species Lissotriton vulgaris. The sequence continues at coordinate 52,811 of NW_028240935.1, read as the reverse complement.
TTACGTTAAGAACACAGCAAAATACATTTTCCTAACCAGTTGTGACAAACCAAGACAAATGTAATAACCAACATGACAACAAGAGAGTCAAATGAATAAGGGGATCCAAGACTTGAATTTGTAAACTTTGTAGCAAAGTTATTACAAAGCACGTACCAAAAGCTGCTGTTAACATGTGTGATTTTAGGTTAACCACATTGGAACAAAAGTTGGGTGGGACACCTATGTCTGACCAGTCTAAGGTTTTTCCTACTTTTTGATTCTCCTCATCCTCGAAGGAGCATAGTAAAAGCTTAGGTAAGAAGCCAGTGAAGGCCCTTGAAGTTGGAAAGGCCATTGTTGAGCTATTGCTGAAGCCTTCAGTTTTGACACCAAGATCTCTGTGTGGGTCAAAGCAGGATTCAATGGATTTCCATGGCTTGGGGGTCCAAGGATTTATCTTTGGACTAAATAACTTTTTTGGTTCTCAAAATCCTCCCCTGGAGAAAGACTTAGCGGGGCAGGTCTCCACAAGCACCAAAACCTTCACCGTGTGGTCCAGCTAAAGCCTTTTTATTAGTGGATAAAAGTTACACGTTTGTCCAATAGCTAGGAAAGCTTCTCTGGGACCCTTCTATTGACCTCATGTTCAGGGCAGTCTTCAAGGAATCTAGACTCTCTTGACAGAGCTCTGTCCGGGTTCAGCTTACATTTGCCAGTTGGGTCTCCTTTGAGTTAGAAGTCTTTCTGTTCTTTGTGTGTGTGTAGCAGATTACAGGAGGCCAATCACAATCACTGCATTCCACATAGCTCTTGGAATGCAGCTCCAGTTCTAGGTGCCAGGTGATGGTCACAAGGCATGATCCACAAGGCAGGCCTGCTCTAAACCTATTTAGTCTGAGGTAGCACAAAGTGCACTTTAATAAAGGGACTTTTACTGTACGTTATCATAATCTACCATTGAATTTGAATATGAGAACTGTGACCCTCATTACGATGCCATCATTCAGTGAGGGAACCACCCGACTATAGGTGAGTAGTTCTGCATACTGAATTAGGATGCGACCGCACATGGTGCAGTCCCAAAATTCCCTTTTACAATGGGAAGTTGTGTGGTGGTCCAAAATCAGTGGCAGCACAAGCTCCCATTGTAAAATGGAAGTTTTTGCAAATCCCTGCACCGTGTGGCAGGCAAGTTACAGTCCCTGCCACATGCTGCCTGCCACAAGGTGCAGGGATGTGAAGGGGGGCACCATAGGTGTCTCCTCATGGCCTTAACCGGAGGGCCAGGTGAGAAGGGGGCCCTGCTAGGGCCCCTCAAATTCAATCTCCAACAGCCTTTCTATGTCGTAAAGGCCGAGTTGGGAAGGCTGTTGGGAAGCGACATCATAATCCTGACAACGGAAACACCATCCTTAAAGGATTATGTGCAGCTTTCGAATGGCCAATGGGCTCCCTGAGCCTAAGACCTAAGTGTAAAATAACTTTTACTGACCTCTTCAAGATTTGCCCAAGCCAGGATATGGAAAACGTGATTTTATTCATAACTAGAGCTGCTCATGGAAAATGTAGCTTTAACTACCAGTGACAAAGCGATTTATGGAGCTGTGTACGTGGACCATACTGTTCCCAATATTTAACATGCCCTTCATTTATATGTTAAGATTCCAGAACTGTGGGCTTACAAGGCAAACAACAGGGTTGATGTAGCTAATATTTAAGAGTCTTAGACACCATGGGCAGGATGTATAGGAAAGTGGTTAGTTCCAAAATTGCTAACACCACACTCCGTCACTTTAGAAACGCCGGGATGCACCGTATGTGTGCTGCATTGTGCAAAATATTGTCATTTTTGAAATAATTGTTTTCTTCACATAACAATCATTTAAAAATGATGATTCATGGGAATTTGCTATTTCTATGTGAGCTGCAAAATGCAGCACACATAGAAACAGCAAAAACGAGGAGAAATAAAGCGTTCCCCTCGTTTTGCCATGTTAAGACCAGGTGTTCCCTGGTCTTCATTTTGGCACTGCCTCTTATTTACCCACACCATTATAGGTTCCCTGCTTATTAGGGCTCTGAGTTAATTAATTAACTCATCATTGGCAGCTGTTATTGTGCCATGAGGTTTATTCCTGCTGTCTTTACTCAATGCCAGAGTGTGTGATGCGTTTGCAGCCTTATCCTGAATGAACACCGTTAAGTCCTGGTAGTGCTTTATTTGAGATCATTTGAGCGTACATTTACTGTTTGACAAGCTGATTTTGCCTAACTGTATGGAGGGTGGATCATTAGGTGTAAGCATGGGGAAACCCTGCAGCATTAGGTGAAGGCATTGTGGTCACTTTCTAAATGTTCTATTTTTGCTATATATTTTACAGAATGCCAAAGCCAGAGGTCGAGCATAATATAATCTATTCATCCTGTGCATTTTACATGATTGCATATATGATTACTAGCTAGGCCTGAAAGTGAGAGGCCACTACATGCCCTATGGTTTAACCACATCAATGCTAAGGCAATTCATCCATGGTGCTCAACTTTTTAAAATCCCATTGTTCATGACGAGCTCGTCATGAGCACACGACCATGAGCAGCGAAGCGGTTAAAGGAACAGGCATTCCCCTTAATTGGGTGGATTGCTTATAAGACCTTTTTATCGGTGGTATATCAGGCCTCAGAATTCCCTGTTAGTCCACCTCTGTCTTCGTAATAGTGTGCTCTGAGTTGTCAAAGGTTTAAAATTGATATTAAAGACCCATGCGACAATCGATAGGATTGTCTCTGGACTGGCTTCAATAAGGAACTAATCTAATTTTTTTCTGATGCTTCAATTAGATATGTTCAGGATTCACACTAGGTCCTCACTTGGGCAGTAGCATTTCAAGGCCAGAATGTCAGGGAAAACAGTTGCCAGTCCCTTTAACCTATAGTTTAGTGATATTTTAACTCATTGTACCACTCCCGCCGAAGACCTGTCCTGACCAGTAGACATTGCAGGAACACAATAGCTGGTGAAACCAGATCTGTGGACTGGTTTGTGAACCTTGTTTCTTGAAATAGACATAAATATAAAAGAATGAATAAAATATCCCCTGTCCAGGTCTGTGCGTTTTGATTGGAGACCTGCTGAATTCCAAGATAATAAATGCCATTTCCCTATTAGTTCAGTTGTAAATAAGACAATATGGTTAACAGACCATCCTGACACAAACCCAGACCCCTTCTCCTCACTCAAAGAGGCCCTCCAAGACTGTTTTATTTATTATCGGCAGCTTAGCCACTTGTCATATCTCCAGCTGTTTGAGGATTATATTTCAAGCGAATCATTAATTCGTAAGCAGTTAATTAATTAATTAATTGCAAGTTTATATAGCGCTAGGATCGACTCCCGGAGGAGTATCTCCGTGCTTCGACCGCTGCGAAACCCTTCCTGGCTTCCCTGAGAGATGGTCCCTTAATGGGTATCTCCAGGGTGAGACCAGGCATCCCCGGCGGTCTGGTGGGGCCGTTAGTGCAGATGAGGCAAGCTTATGCCCAGAGTTGCCGAGTGTGATCGCTGATCAGAGTGGGCACCGAGGCGAGAGAATTATCGAGTCCGCTGACCCTGGTCCAGAAACCTGCCGCGTTGGGAATCGAACCCTGGTCCCGGGCCGTCCTCTGCTCTCGGGTCTGCCGCCTCTAACCAGTGAGCCACATTACTGCACTAAGCAGTGAAAGAACAAAATGCAAAGGCAATTAATCCATCAAACAAAACCTTAGAAATTAGCGGTGTGGCTTAAAAACACATAAGCTAAAAATCTGTGCATAGCATAGTGTGCCGCCAAACTTCTATTTAAATGTTTCTGTCATTGTATCCAGATATGATACAACAAGTAACATTATACCTACAACAAGTCAGGACTATTGGTTTTGTAAATGGTTGTTAGTTGCATAAGATAAATAAGCAGCAAAGAGATGGGAAAACCAGAGAGAAAATGACTACAAGGGTCCCTCTACCCCACCCTTCACATGGGACTTCCCTAGACCTTTAATAGGGTGTTCGATAAGATAATGTCATGCTAGAGTTGGGGGGCGTGGCTTGGACGCCGATCGGGATGGCGGCGTGAGCTCGCAGCTCCGCGCGGAATCCCGCTAATTCTCCTGTTTTTGGGACCCTAGGCGACCCGAAGACGACGTTCCTGCCCTCTGAAGTGTAAGGGGACAGCTGGGCGCAATCGGAGAGTCGCTGGGGGTCTGCTGGCCCCGAGAAGATCGAGAGAAGAGGTGGCCGAGGTGTTGCCGAGGGTGAGAAGAAAATGGCGGCGAGGAGGTCGGACGGTCCCGAACTTCAGCCCTGACCTAAGTTGTCGCCGAGTGGCCGGAGGTCCTGCACTTGGCTGCCCGAGGCACTAGCACTGGCGGTGCTGTGTCCTGAACCCAGGGGACGCTGCCCTGATTCATCCAGGAGCTCGGGGACCCTAGTTGGCCACCGCCCTGAGACTTATCCTTCCCCCTTCAGGCCGAAGGGGGGTGACGGAACGGAGCTCGTCCACCTGGCCCTTGTTCCTGAGAGCGTCGGCTGGGACATTGCACTGCCTGGTGCCCGGAGACCGGCACGGAACCACGGGCGTAATCGCAAAAAGGGCGACAGGACTTGTGACGCAGCACCCTGGCATGGCGGCGATCGGAGGGCCGATGCCCGGGAGTCGCGAGGGGGACTCGGCGACATCAACTCGGCTGAGTGCGAGTCCCTCCCCGGAGCTTGACCAGGAACAGCGGCTGAACCGGCGTTTGGATGCCATCCTTGATGCGATCACCTCCACTAAGGAGGCATTGCACAATGACATCGCCCAAGTGGCCACGGGCCTGGGGCTGCTACGCGCGGATCACGCGAAGCTGGCGGACAGGGTCAAGGACCATGACCAGCTGTTGCTGGACCTGAAGCCATCGGTGGTGACCGCGGAGCACAGGATTACGGACATTTTGGCCCGACTGGACACACTGGAACGGAGGGCGGAGGATGCCGAAGGCCGCAATAAACGGAACAACGTGCGGGTCGTAGGCCTGCCGGAACGGATTGAGGGGGAGGACGCGGTGGCCTACATGGAGAACTGGTTCCGTACTGTGGTGGCGCCGGAGGGGCTTACTCCTTTTTTCACTCTGGAGCGAGCTCACCGGGTGCCTGCTCGCCCGCCGGGGCTTGGTCGCCCCCCCCCGACCGATGGTGGTGCGGCTCCTCCACTACAAGGACCGGGATCTTCTCATCCAGCGGGCCAGGATGTCGGGCCCGTATGGGGTGGAAAACAGCAAGGTAACGATCTTCCCGGATTACACCCAAACGGTCCAGAAGTCCAGGGCATCGTTCCTCGCTGTGAAGAAGGAGCTCAGGGAGGAAGGCATCCAGTACTCCTTGCTCTACCCGGCCAAGTTGCTGATCATTATGGACGGTACTACGCACTTCTTCCAGACTCCGGACGAAGTTTGGCAATGGCTCGAGTCCTATAGAGCGGGGACGGACAAATCACACCAAAGTAGGCGAGACCACCCCGAGCAGCCCCGGGTGAGGCAGTCACAAAGCATCAGATCCCGCAACAGGCGCCAGCGGGAGAAACGGGAAGCTCAAATGGCGGCGGAGAAGAGGGATGCGCTTGCAGCGACGGCGGCCATTACAGGGTCGCAACAGAACAGTGAACGGGCAGGAACAGACTCGGGAGGGGAAGGCAGCAGAACAGGAGAGGAACTTTCGGAGGCGGAAAGTTCGAAGGGGCCGATAGTGACCCCACAGACATCGGATGGTATTTTCTGCGGCTGAGATAGAACTGGGACTAGATCGGGACTTCATGGTAGGGTGATATCCTGTTGATGGAGGGCGGGTTGCCGGGAGGGGGATCTGTGTGCGTTGGAGGGGATGAAGGTGCGGGGTGCGAGCTCCGCTAGCTGGGGTCGGCGGCGACTCACCCCCCTTGGGCCCTTAAGGTCGACTGTGGTGGAGACCACAGGGTAAGAGTGTGAGAAGTTGGTTCAAGGTTTGGATGGGGGCGGCCATTGGGTTCGTGTGCTCTGTCCAGGGGAGTGGGGTTTGGGAAATGTTTCAGTTTTGGGAATGTTCGGGGGGGGGCAACTGCAATGGGGGGGCCATGGACCTTTGCTCTTTGATTCGGACTGTACGAAGCTGGAATGGGGACATTACCTAACTTGAAATGCCTAACGTGGAATGTCCGGGGGCTGCGGACCATGGTGAAACGTCACAAAGTACATGCATATCTGGTACGCAGGGGGGTTCAGATCGCTATGCTCCAGGAGACTCATCTCACCAAGAAAGAGTGCGCTGCCTTGCAGAAAAGATGGCGGGGCCAGGTGTTTGGCAAAGCTTACTCAGCGTATGCCAGGGGGGTGTTGATCTGGGTGAGGGCGGGGATACCCTTTCAAGTGCTGCACCAAGTGGTGGATCCGGATGGCAGGTTTGTGGCGGTGGAGGGGAGGTTATTTGGACGGGATGTGGTGTTCTGCTGTGTCTATGCACCGAACACTGACCAGGGCCGATACTTTGATAGCCTCTCGGGGTCCTTGGCCTCTTTCCTAGCGGGTCCGATAGTGTTAGGGGGGGACTTCAACTCGATCACGGATGTTGCCCTGGATAGGTCCCATCCCCCCCTAGTAGACTCTCCGGTGCGCAGGCTGGCCGCGCACAGGAAGGATTGGCAGGAACGATGGGGGTTGCTGGATGTCTGGAGGGAGCGGCACAGGGGAGCCAGGGATTATTCCTTTTATTCCGCTCTCCATGATCTACATGTCAGGATTGATTCGGTGCTTTGTGGGGGATCCCTGGCCCCATTGATTACCCATGCGGAGTACCTGGCTAGGATTATTTCCGATCATAACCCCCTATTGGTGCACATTCAGTGGCAGAGAGAGCGCTCAGTGATACCAACATGGCGGCTTCGGCCGGAGACACTGGAGGACTCTGTGTTCAGCGACGCGGTTCGGCAAGGTATTGATAGTTATTTCGGAGTGAATGAGGGCACGGCTGCGAGTAGGTCTATTGAATGGGATGCAATGAAAGTGGTGGTGAGAGGGGTATGTTTGGGTAGGTTCTCGAATGCTCGTACGACTGTGCTGAATGACCTAATGAAAGCGGAAGAAACTTTGAGGGACTTGGAGCGCCGCAGGCCGGCTGCGCCAGATCTGCAGACCCAGTTGTTGGAGGCGAAGGAAGTGGTTGCCACCGTAATGGAACGTTTGAGGTGCTATGACTATAGGCAGTACATCATCAGGGCACACGCGGAAAGGGACAAGGTGGGCACCCTCTTGGCCAGATTGGCTAACCCGGAACTTAGGGGCTGCCCGATTCTCGGCATTAATAATGCGCAGGGAGAGATGGTGTACTCCCAGGCAGCGGTCTTGGAACGATTTAGGGGGTATTATGAGGAACTGTACCGGAGTCAGCTGGGAGTGGGGGTTCAGGACATCGCGGAATACCTGGGGGAGAGGCGGCTCCTGGTCCTGGACGAGGAAGATGTGAGGGAGCTGGGTAGCCCGATCACGCTCACGGAAATACGGGTGGCCATTAAACATATGGCCCGCAACAAGACGCCCGGGGTGGACGGACTGCCAATTGAATTCTATCAACAATATGTGGACAGCTTGGCGCCCAGGCTGCTGGTGGTGTACACGGAAGCCTTCGAGACGGGGGCATTGCCTGGGTCCATGCGGGAGGCCTTGATTGTGCCGCTCCTCAAGCCTGGCCGGGATGCCGCGGATGTGAGGTCTTATCGCCCGCTGTCCATGCTGACGGTGGATTATAAGATCCTGAGCCGAAACCTGGCCACCAGGCTGGCCCCGCACATGACGGGTCTGGTACACAGGTTTATACCCACGAGGAGCACGGCGCTGAATATCCGCCGCCTGGTGGGAATAATGGACGCCATCTTGGACAGGGAGGGAGCACCGGCGGTTCTGTCCGTGGACATCGAGAAGGCCTTTGATAGCTTGGAATGGCCTTTCCTGGATGGAGTGCTAGAGAGGTTTGGCATGGGCGAGGGGTTTCGGAGGTGGACGAGGGTCTTATATACCTCGGCGACGGCGAGAGTACGATTGGGCGGCCTGGTGTCTGCGGCGTACCCAGTGGGCAGGGGAACATGACAGGGTTGTTCCCTCTCCCCCCTATTGTTTGCCCTAGCGATGGAACCCTTGGCGGTCCATGCGAGGTCAGGTGACCGATACGCGGGGATAGTTAGTGACGGGCAATGGCATTATATATCACTATACGCGGATGACTTGCTCCTGTACCTAGCTGACACCTCGGGGGCTTTGGTTGGAGCGATGGACCTGCTGTCTGAGTTCGGCCGGCTGTCGGGCCTTAAGGTCAATTGGACGAAGACTTGTGTGTTCCCGCTGCGAGCGGGATCGCCAGCCCCTAACAGCGATTTGGGTGTAGTCTGGGAACCCTCTTGCATCACCTATTTGGGTGTCCGCATTTACCACGCGGCGGTGGATCTATTGGAGGGCAACATCGGCCGCTGTGTCCGGGCGCTGCGGGGCAGCTTGTCTTTCTGGTCGACCCTCCCCCTGTCAGTCCTGGGCAGGATAGCACTGTTGAAAATGGTGGCGCTCCCCCGCTTCCTCTATTATTTCCGAACGCTGCCTGTCTGGATTCCCCAGGGGGTGTTTAGGGAACTGCGGTCCATGGTAATTGGCTTTCTTTGGGGGCATGGCCGCCGTAGAGTGGCCCTGCGCACGCTACTTCGCCCCAAGCTGGAAGGGGGCATGGCGGTGCCCGACCTCGAGCTGTATTATCTTGCAGCGCAGTTGCAGGTCCTTACACAGAACGTGGCCAGGGTATTCCGGGGCCCGGTGGAGGACCGGGATCGGGGAATGCAACGCCACGTGCTGTCTTACATCATCATGCAGCAGCGGCTCGAGTTACGGGCCCTCACTATGGAAGAACGGACGCTCCGGCTGTGCTGGCAACGGAGCCTTCGGAGAGCGGGGGCTTCGCGGCCATATGCCCCGGAGATCCCGATAGGGATGTTGACGGCATTGCCGCACGGAGGAGACTGGTCCCCGTTGCTGGATTGGGAGGAGGCGGGACTGCAGGTGGTGGGCGACTTGTACATAGATGGGGCTTTGGCGCCGTTCGAGGTGCTCCGGGACCAGTTCGGGCTGCCTGCTGGGGGCTTTCTCCTGCACGCGGCAGTAGTGGCTGCCATACAAAAGCATTGGAAAGAGGGGCTCCTGGAACCCACGACGACTATGGCGTGCCAGTATGTGGTGATGGCCGCTGGTACGTTCAAAGCTGTGACGTGCCTCCATAATAGGATGCTGAACGAGGGGTTGGAACCACTCCAAGGGCTCAAGGCTAAATGGGAGGTGAGCATCGGCCGGCCCATACCGGATACGGCATGGGGTCACATTCTACGACGCACGTGGAAGGGCACTAGAAACGCGCGTTTTCAGCAGGTGCATTTCTATGTGCTCCATAGGGCCTATTTAACCCCTGAGAAGTTACAGCGGTACTTTCAGGTGCCGGATGCCTGTTGCCCGCGGTGTTCGTCCCAGGGGGCGGACATGGACCACCTGTTTTGGGGGTGCCCACAACTGGGGTCCTATTGGGCGGAGGTAGGGGAACTTCTGAATGAAGTGACTGACAGGGAGGTGGAGTTCGACATGGCGGCGTGCCTCTTGCTCTGGTTCCCGCATACTAAGCACACCAGGGTGACAAGCAAATTTATAGACCTGGGCCTGATATTGGCGCAGAGAGAAATATCGTGGCATTGGAAGTCCAGGGGGGGCCCTCACTGCGTAGATGGAAGAATGAGCTGCTGCGGTGGTCTGACTGTGAGAGTGTGCTCCGGATGAAGCAAGCTGTGAAGTTGGGGAATGAGAAGGCACTGGATGCAGCGCGTGCATGGGAGTTAGTGGTACAGGCTATGCGTGATTCTTTGGTAGTGGGTGAGGATGGTGAGACCTAAGCAGCTGGACACCGCGGGGTGAACACAGAAGTATAGCATTACGTACTGTAGGGGACCCATCCAATTCGATAGGACGAGGCACACACCTTAGCAGTTGCCAGGGGAGGGGGGCTTTGGGGGAGTTGGTTGTTGGGTGTTTGGGGAGGGCCGGGAGCCATTAGAGGGTCGTTTGTTAGGGCCTTGGATCTGCTGGGAGAGTGGTTACTATGCGGTGGGTAGAATGGCTGGGTGGAGCGGCCAGGTGTGAAGACCCGTGTCGTCTAGGGCAGGTCCCGACAGGGGCGACCTCACTGACTTTCACTGAGATGGCTGACGGGAATGTTGTTGTGGGTGGGGGGGTAAAAGCAGATACGCAAAACGATCTTTCAACCAGGGTCCTTATGGGACGTGCACTGTGATGTGTTCCTCTTGAATGATATACTATGCCGCCCGGCCTCCGGGATGCGGGCTGAATGGCTGTGTACGACTGGGATTTCTTATAAGACGGGGGGATCTCACAAGTGTGCCGGCTGCTTAATTGTATCCTGTGGTTTATAACTCTGCAATAAAAATAAGTTTAAAAAAAAAATGCTAGAGTTGGACTAGAGCCAGCCTACGTGAGTGAATTCTTTTTTGTCTCTTAGAGACAAGATAGGAGTCCTTTTATTTACGCCCTGATGATTGCCATGGAGCCTCCTGGCAGTAGTGGCAGAAACATGTTGGCAACACAGATGGAGATGGGGTACTAAACCCTCTACTCTCCACCATTACTATTAATATTGAGCGCGTTCTGCAAAAAAACATTTTTTACACAGGCAGTACATCGATTTTTAACATCACTCACTCACTTATTCAACACGGGCCCCCACTTAGTTATAAAAGTGCATCCCTGTCTCCAGGTGTAGGCCTGCCCTTTATCACACGTGGTTTTTAAAGGGCGAGGACAGCCAATGATGAAGCATGGCACCTGGTGGTGTGTGAGGACAGTCCATACATTAATTTGATATGCCAAGCATCACCTAATTCATCAGCATAATGTGCCTCATCTTGTACTGGGAATCAGACACTGAGTCAGGGTAGCTCCTTGTTGTGTGCTATATGATGTCATGCCTTAGCTTCTCCACTAGTATGAAGTGAGCAGTGGGAGCACGCGCACATCGGTGTGCCTGCTGTCTCTGCAGTACAGAAAAAAATGGACCCCCTGTGTCAGGGCACAAAACAGAGCCCCATACAAACCCGTTTTTAGGCCCTCTATAAATAACTGTTTGCTCAGACCTGGTGAGACCCTACCCACTTAAAGCCTTTGTGTTTGGTATGAATCTGTGCCATACCATGGCTCTCATTTCCTCTGGGGGATGCTGCCCATCACAGGCTTTACCAGCTTTATTTTGAGCTCTAACAAGAAACTTAGAAATTGGTTTATAATGGGTGGGTGTGGTTGCAGTGAACACAGGATTTTCAATTTTTTCTTTACCTCCTGTATCAATACATGTATTTCACTCTATGTGCAGCTACTTGGTGCTTTCGCTCCTGAGTTTGCCACTTTTTTTGGCATAGCTGCCCCATGAGGTGCACCTGCTGCTTTTCTTTTCCCATCCTGCACCTTCACTCTGCACAAAGTCTGGGCCAGACTAGATAATATCCCTTTAGTGGACACCGGAGGATCGAGATGTGGTCATGCAGTGATTATATTTTGTGATATTTGTGATATTTGTGAGGGTATTTATAGAGCGCGACGTTCGCTCCGGAGGGAGCATCTTGGCGCTGAAGATCCAGGATAACCAGTCCTAGAGTAGAAGGGGGGGTTATATGGCCGCTTTGGAGTAGTCATCAGAGAGGTTGAAAATCCAGGTCTTTAAGAGCTTTCTAAAGGGTTTTTCAAGAGTCTGTTGTCTAAGAGTTTTGGGCAAGCTATTCCATGCTTTCGTGGCCAAAGAGCTTAAGGTTTTTCCGCCCTTAGTCTTCAGGTTGTATTTGGCAGGAAGGATGAGATTGTCAGAGGACGAGCAGAGGGAGCGACTGGGGGTGTAGTGGGGGAAGCGTCTGGAGAGGTATTTAGGGCCAGTTTTGTTGAAGGCACGGAAGGCAATGATCAATATTTTAAAAAGAATTCTTTTATGGAGGGGCAGCCAGTGTAAGGAACGGAGGGCTGCAGAGATGGAGGCTCTGCGGGGTAACCTGAGTACCAACCGTGCAGCTGTGTGAAGCACACTTTGAAGTTTTGATAGTGTGTTCTTTTTTGCCCCTGCGAGAAGGCCGTTGCAGTAATCTAAGCGTGAAATAATGAGCGCTACTGTCACAGTTTTCCTAGCGTCGCTTGGAAGGAAGTCAAAAAATTTTCTGAGGGATTTGATTATTCCAAAACATTTGCCGGCTACAGTTCTAGCATGTAAATCAAAGGAGAGGTCAGAGTCGAAGATGACGCCGAGATTCCTGGCGGATGTAACAGTCTGGGGGGGAGCGGCTGAATCGTCTGGCCACCAGAGGGCTGGACAGAAGGAGGAGTTTTTACCAATCGGAAGGATCTCAGTTTTGCTAGAGTTGCATTTTAAGTGGTTGCAGTCCATCCAGCGGAAGACTTCAGTTAGACAATGTTTGAGGTTGAGCTCAGCTTCAGTGGAATTGTCATCTAGTGGCACGATGAGTTGTGTGTCATCGGCATACGAGGTGACTGGTATGCCGAAGGATTCAATCAGGGACAGGAGTGGAATGAGGTAGATATTGAAAAGAAGGGGACTCAGGATGGACCCCTGCGGTACACCTGAGGAAACCATCTTCTCTTTAGAGTGGAAGGGACCGAGAGCGACAGTTTGTGATCGATCGGTGAGAAATGACTTTATCCAGGATAAAGCAGAATCGGTAACGCCAATATCCATCAATCTGCTGATGAGGATGGAGTGGGAAATGGTATCAAACGCCGCCGTTAAATCGAGGAGGATAAGAATTGAGTTTTTCCTCTGATCTTGTAATAGTTTGATGGTATCTGATAATTCTATCAGTGCAGTTTCCGTCGAGTGTTTTGGACGGAAACCCGATTGTTGAGGGTGGAGAATGTTATTTTCTTCCAGGTGGCGTTTTAGCTCTCTGTAGACTAGTTGCTCTGTTATTTTTCCCAGGGCCGGGAGTAGTGAAATCGGGCGAAGGTTGGTCCGGTCTGTCGGGGATTTGTTGGCCTTTTTCATGAGGGGTTTGACGATTCCCTTCTTCCAGCGGCGGGGGACTGATCCTGTAAGGAGTGAAGAATTAACTATGTGGTTGATAGTAGGGTTCAACACCTCAATTAGTTGATGAAGTATTTTGGGGGGACAGGGATCAGACGGGGAGCCAGATTTACAGGCCAAGATAACTTCTCTGGTTTGCGCTAAAGTGGCCGGAGAGAAGCTTCTGAGTTTGCCGACACTAGGGTCCGGGAGGGGGGGAGCGAGAGAGGTATCCGGAGTGGGGAAGTTGTTTTGGATGGAAGTGACTTTTGTCTTCAAAGTAATCAGAGATTTGGTCACATGGATCCTGAGAAGGTGGTATTTCTGGTAGGAGTGCTTTGGGCTGAGTAAACGATTTTACTATTGCAAACAGCGTCTTTTGTTTTTGGCTGGAATCTTTGATTGCGTTAACGTAAAAAGTTTTTTTGCCCGATTTGATTTTTGAAGGATACGATTTCCTTATTAGAATGTAGGAAAGGCGATTGGCCTTATCGTATGTCTTGCGCCATTCACGTTCCGCCTTCTTACATAGTAAGTGAGCGGTCGCAAGGTCGGGTGTGAACCAAGGGGCATTGGTTTTGGGTTTTTTCCGGGAGGTACAGGGACGTTTGGGAGGGTTTCTAGATTTCATTTCCTGTGAGATCCAGTTATGGAAAAGGTCGGCGTCGATTTCGACGTTCCCAGATAAAGCAGGGGATTGGGATTGCATTAGGGGTTTGAGACTAATGTTTTCTTGGACCTTTTTCCAGTTAATGGAGCTGGTGAGGTGAGAGTTAGCTTTATTGCAGGGGAGCGAAAGCACATTCTTAATGTGAAATGGGATCAAAGAATGATCAGACCAAATCTGTGGCAAAGGGGGCAGGGTGATTAGGGAGGAGAGGTTGGTGCACACGCCATCAAGGGTATGACCGAGAGAGTGCGTGGGTGAAGTGACAAGCTGCTGAAAATTGAACATGTCGAGGGTTTGGGAGAAGTTGATGGTTTGTGCATCGGTTTTGGATTCGAGGTGTAGGTTAAAATCCCCGAGTAGGGTGAAATGTGGGTATCTTAGTGAGAAGTGACCCAGGGAATCACACAGTGAGTCAAGAAACTCGGTGGCATTGCCGGGTGGACGATAGATAAGACCACCTGAGAAGGAGGTATGTTCATTCAATTTAATAGAGAAACCTAGGCCTTCTGTTTTTTTTAAGGGTTCTAGATTGAAAGTATGACAGGGGAAGGTGTTCTTAAGTATAATGGCAACACCACCGCCTCTACCCTTAGCTCTATCTTGTCTAAAAAACGAGTATCCCTGGGGTAGGGCGATGGCAATATCGGGGTTGCTGTCTTCCGTTAGCCATGTTTCGGTTATCATTAGGCAATCAAGATCAGAGTCGTAGAAGAGATTGTGTATATCTTGATTGTGCTTGCACATGGATCGTGCATTAATTAGTCCTCCTTTGAATAGAGGCTGGGAAGCCTTGGGGGGTGATAGAGCGGCGGGTGTGTAGTCTGAGTCTGAGTTCATAGTAGTCCAGCGGCAGAATTTGCAGCTGACTGAGCCGGAAAGCGTAGCTAGGTCTAGTATGCAGGGACAGTGCTTGGTGCCCTGTAGTTGATAGAGGTCGCTAGACTGGTAGCGGATGTGGGAAGGAGAGTGGGCAGAGTTTCCTGCGCCTGTCGCGGTCTTGGCGCGGACGGGCGCAGACGGGCTTACCTTAGGCGCGGCTTCGGCGCGCAAACGGCGCTCCCGCTGCGCTCGTCCGCTGCGCTCGTCTGCTGCGCTTCCTATACACACACATTTCTAGCAGAGGAGGAGAGGGCGTGGCCTATCAGGTGGGCGTGGTTTAGCGCGCACGCCTGGGCTGATGGCGGCGGCTGAGTGGTGATGATTCAGTGCGCGAAAGCGTTCAAATCGGCTGCGTGCAATTGGCAGTTTTTGCTTTATAAAAACAACAAGTAATTAGGTAAGTGACACCACACACAAGTTTAAAAGAATGCAGGCAAATATGCAGTTTTGTAGTACCTCCAGCACCCGGCTTCCGCCTCAGGTCTGGGTCAAGGATCAATGGGAGGACGCTGGTATTCAGCGTTTAAGTAGGCGGGCGAGTGGGCGTGGCCTATCAGGTGGGCGTGGTTTAGCGCGCACGCCTGGGCTGATGGCGGCGGCTGAAGGGTGATGATTCAGTGCGCGACAGCGTTCAAATCGGCTGCGTGCAATTGGCAGTTTTTGCTTTATAAAAACAACAAGTAATTAGGTAAGTGACACCACACACAAGTTTAAAAGAATGCAGGCAAATATGCAGTTTTGTAGTACCTCCAGCACCCGGCTTCCGCCTCAGGTCTGGGTCAAGGATCAATGCACAACATATACTGCAGCACAACAGCAACTCCTTGAAGATTCACATACAACCGCTGAAGGAAAAAGTAATTATATTTCCCACCAGAGTGGAATTGCAGTCACAAAGCTCGAGGGGTACTTATCTATGAGGGGGGTCCAGCCTGGCTCCTTTGGGTTCTGAAGGTCGCAGACGGAACCATTTTTGGCCAGCATCCAGGCATGGCCCGCGTGCGTCTCCCGCAGTGGGTGGCATCAGTGCTTCATATGCGCTGGAGAGTGATGCCCCGCCTCCTCCTTCTCCTCCAATGGTGTTTTGGGCAATGGAGTCTTGGTCACCCCAACAGCCCAAACCAGCAGAGATATTCCCACACACATTTATTCAGACCAAAAATATATCAATATTATGAGTTGGGCACAGGGACAGAGTAAGGGAAGTTGCAGAAGAGTGTCAATTCCAAGGTGCAGGTGCAACCCACATCTCCAAATAAGACAGCTAGGGTGTTGGACCCTGCTCAGCCCAAGCACTGCAGGAGCGTAGCATGCACCAGTCCCCTTCTCTTGTCCACCGAAAACCCACAAATAGATGATACTGTGAGTATTCCAGTGAACCCGAAAAGAAGGTGGTATAACACGAGACACCAAGTCTCCCACCCTGTAAAACATCAGGACACGGCTCCCTCCTTCACGCCTCTGCACCTGGAGTCAACAAGGGAAAAACAATCTTTCAATATACATCACACTATATAGCCTCTATATCCATGACCATGTACCACCAAAACACCAAACATACACCCCCTCCTTACCAGTGGTAAGCGCAGGCTTGGCTTCGTGTAGGGACTGGTATCTCCAAAATCAAAATTAAATGGCACTCCAAGGAGATAAAACCCAGTCAGGGGCACAAAGAACACAGTGTCCTGAATTTACTGGAGGTGCAAAGCTAAGCACCGTAAAAGGGGAAAAAAGAAAAGCTGGGAATGGACTCCGCTACACCAGCTACAATAAAAAAAAACCTTAAATAAGTAAAATAGGGCAAGGAATAAGAAAGAGACTAGCGACTCTCCTTCCAACACGCCAGCGTTTGTAGAACAGTAATATTAGCGTAATGACCCAAAACGTCACTTCCGCGCGCCTAACGATGTAAACAGGCGCTTACGGGAAAAATGCCAGATGTAAACAAACAGCGCGTTAGACACCGCACTGACGACAAAAGACAAAAGGTGAGAACGGGAGCCCCCGCTCACACCAAAATAAGTTATACAAATGCTGGCAACTACAAGGGAGGGGACAGAAAACAAGGAAGGGCACAAACATAAGGGAAGGGGAACTAAACTCACTCTGTAACACAGCGGGGAAGGACCAGGCAACAAAACGAACAAAAATCCCCCACGAGCCCGTGGGAGACAAAAAAGGAGCAAAAAGGCAATGGAAACTCCTCAGCAAAGCACAGGAAACGAAGGAGCCGGATACCAAGGCCACAACAATGGCGATATCGAGCAATGAAAAAGAGGTAGGACACAAATATATACCCATAGCCCAGGTCATGTGATGGTGGCCCATGGTCACAGAAACAGGACTAACTACCGTTTCCTAACAGTACCCCCCCCCCCCTACGACCCTCCCCACGGGACGGGGCTTCAAGGGATACTGCCTATAGAATAATCGAACCAGTCGAGGGGCATGAACCCCACCAGCTGGCTCCCAAGTCCTGTCCTCCTGTTTATATCCCTTCCAGTCAATCAAGTAAAAGAGACGACCCCTAATCCGTTTAGAGTCGCAGATGGCATACACCTCAAATTCCTCCTGACCATCAATTGTCAATTGAGGTGGTGGGGGCTACTCCTGTGCAGAAGGTATGTAAGGTTTCAACAATGATGCATGAAACACTGGGTGTACCCCATAGTCCTGAGGCAACTCAAGCTTCATTGCAACCAGGTTAATGACCTGGACTATTGGAAAGGGACCTACATACCGGGGTTGCAATTTACGGGACCCTTGCAACCTCAGGTTACGAGATGCCAACCACACCAAATCGCCCACCTTGTATGGGGGAGCTGGGGCCCGATGTTTATCCGCTTGTGCCTTCATAGCAGCCTTGGCCTCCACCAGACTCTCCCGGGCCAAGCCCCAGATATCACTCAATTGCCTACAAATCCCATCAATGGCTGGCATGCGTCCCGTGGGCTGAATGGCTACCGCCCTAGGGTGGTACCCAAGTGAACAATAGAATGGGGTCATGCCCAAAGCAGAGTGTAAGCTGTTGTTATATGCAAACTCAGCAATGGGCAGAGCCGTCACCCAATCACATGACAAGGAGGTAATCAGACATCTCAGGTACTGTTCCATTGTCTGATTAGTTCGCTCAGTCTGTCCATCAGACTGAGGATGGTATGCCGAGGACAAACGTATCTCTGTCTTCAGGACCAGACATAGTTCGGACCAAAAATGGGACACAAATTGTGCCCCCCGATCAGATATAATCACCTCTGGCAACCCATGTAAACGTACTACTGAAGACATAAAGACCACCGACATTTCTTTTGCTGTAGGGATTTTGCGGAGTGGTATAAAATGTGCCATTTTGGTGAATAAATCCACCACCACCAATATAGCCGTATATCCAGAGACTAATGGCAATTCAGTTACAAAATCCATACTTATGGTATGCCACGGGGATGGAGGTACCTCCAAAGGGCACAGAAGCCCTGAGGACTTACAATGCGATGGCTTGTTGATAGCACATACAGGGCATGACTTAACATATCCCTGAATGTCATTTATCATGGAGTCCCACCAAAACCACCGCTCACACAGTTCTCTTGTCTTTTTCATCCCAGGATGTGCCACCAGTGCAGATGAATGGCACCACTCCAACACCTCATCCCTTAAAGAAGGAGGGATTACCATCCTGTCCCCATGATACAACAACCCTTCCTTCACTCTAACCTGGGGCACAGATAACAAAGAAGCTGGATCAAAAAGCTTCAATCGCTCTTTTACCAAACCAAGGAAATCATCCATACCTATGGCCCCCACTATCCGCTTACTCTCTATCATAGCCCTGTCCTCCGTCACAGGTTCTTCTCCTTTGGGTTCACCATGTATCCGAGAAAGGGCATGGGATTTGACCTGTTGGGCCGCTGGCCTGTAGGTGATGACAAAATCGTATTCATTAAAGAATAACACCCACCGCATCTGACGAGGTGTCAATGCCCTAGCGGAACGGAAGAATTCAAGATTTTTGTGGTCTGTATAAATGGTGATAACGTGTCTGGCACCCCACAAATAGTGTCGCCATTCCTCGAATGCCAATTTTATAGCTAACAACTCTCGTTCGGCCACGGTATAATTCCGTTCGGCGGGCAATAATGTCTTTGAGAAAAAGGCGATTGGATGCATATGACCGGTAGATTCGTCACGCTGGGATAACACCCCACCCACAGCACACATGGATGCATCGGTTTCCACGAAGAACGGCAGGGCAGGATCAGGGTGCACCAATACGGGGGCTGAAGTGAAGTGCTCCAATAAAGACCGAAAAGATTTCTGAGTCTCACTGGTCCACTCAAAAGGAACACCCTTCCTCAACAGACGAGTCATTGGTGACACTACCTCAGAAAAATGCGTAATGAATCGCCCATAAAAGTTGGCGAAACCCAGGAGCACCTGGATCTGTTTCACAGAGGTAGGCACAGGCCAGGTCACAATGGCCTGAATCTTCCCTGGATCCATTCGTATCCCCTTTGCTGAAATAATGAAACCAAGAAACTCTACCTCTTGGGTGTCAAACTTGCATTTCTCTAGTTTGGCATAAAGATGGTGCTCCCGGAGTGTCCGCAATACCTGAAGTACATGATCTGTATGCTCTGCCCTTTTTTCAGAAAACACAAGAATATCGTCTAAATAGACAATAACTGTGCGGTCCAGATATTCACTAAGCACCTCATTAATGAAGAACTGGAATGCCGCCGGCGCATTACACAAGCCGAACGGCATTACAGTATACTCATACAGACCATATTTAGTCCTAAAAGCCGTCTTCCACTCATCCCCGGGTCTCATCCTTATTAGGTGGTAGGCTCCCCGCAAATCCAATTTTGTAAATACGGTAGCCCTACGGAGCTGATCTAACAACACGGAGATGAGTGGAAGAGGGTACCTATTCTTCACTGTGGCCGCATTCAAAATCCTGTAGTCCACACATGCCCTGAGGGTCCCTTCCTTCTTAGGAATAAAGAAAATAGCAGATGACACAGGGGAGGAAGATGGACGAATGAACCCAAGTCTCAACATTTCATCGATATACTCCTTCAAGTGTTCTTCTTCTGGCTCTGACAATGCATACACCCGGCTACAAGGCAAGGAGACCCCCGGTACCAGGTCGATCTTACAATCATAAGTCCTTTGGGGGGGAAGTTCCTGAGCATTCGTCTTATCAAAGACGTCCTTAAACGCCAAGTACTGAGGAGGAATAGATCCCACATCCGTCACAGCACAAACCAAGGGATCGATCTGTGCCCCTGCAACGGCGTAACAATGCTTCAAACAATGCGCTGAATCCAACGTCACCAACCTCTGCACCCAATCAATCCTAGGATTATGCTTCTGCAGCCATGGTACCCCCAACACTAATCCAAAGGAAGGAGCATCGATTAAATCGAAAACCACCATCTCAGAATGCCCATTCTCACATGATAGACCCAAAGGTGCAGTCCGACGGGTGATACACCCCGATGTCAGCTCAGTACCATCAATAGCCCTTACTGGCTCAGGTTGTTCCTTCAACTGCCAAGGAACCCCCAGCTTCTCCGCCATAGTGATATCCATAAAATTGCCAGTGGCACCTGAATCCAACAATACTGAAACAGAAACACAATCCTGAGTCCGTAGCAATAACTGGGCATTGATAACGAAATGTCTCGGTGCTTGGTCTATAGATCCGACAACCTCATACTGTTGACCATCTCCTCCACTTACCCTACGATCTACCTGAACACAAGCCACCTTTTTGCTGTATCCCGCACCAGAGGGCTTCACAGGACATTCCCTAGCAAAATGACCCCCCTGACCACAATATAAGCACAAATTGTTCTCCCTCCTTCTCTTCTTCTCCTCTGGCGCCAAAGGACCCCGTACCCCGCCCAGTTCCATGGGCTCAGGTGCCACCTTGTTATCCCCTGCAGCCTTTATCTCCGCCTTTACGTAACTACCTTGGGATGCCTGAAACCTGCTACGCTCACCTCGCCTCTCGGACACCCTGTGGTTCAGTTTAACCACCAGATCTATAAATGCCGCACAATCTTCTGGTGCATCTACCACCTGGGATACGATGTCCTTTAGCTCTTCACAGAGACCCTGATAAAATATCGAAGTTCTCTTTTCAGTGGGCCAATGGGTCTCGGATACCAGTCTGTTAAAAGAAGCAATATAGGACAACAAATCCTGTCTGCCCTGCCGGAGCTTCATTAGTTCAGCATCACTAGCCTGCATGAATGCATGCTTGGCAAACAGTCCCCGCATCAGTTCTTTAAATGCGCTATAATTGTACAACACCCGATCATCACTATCCACCAAAGGTATAGCCCATTGAGCCGCATTGCCAGCCAGGTAGGATATTGTAAAGGCCACTTTTGCAGAGTCGTCAGGGAAGGCACTCGGTCTACACATGAAATGTAACTGACACTGAGTCATAAACATCCCGAATTTCTCACTATCTCCCGTGAATCTCTCAGGAGGGGCTAACGGCACCGCTACCGGAGAAGACACTGTAACATTAATAGGGTTACTGGAGTTACTACCTCCCATTGTACCTTGACCACCCCCCCCCCCACTGTACTGGAAGGTCGCAGGGTGAATAACGGGAGTGGCCCCCCTTTGATGTGACTGTTCTCTGGCCCTGACAGCCACCAATTCCTGTTTCAACCCAGCGTTCTCTTGCTGTAACTCCTGAACCTGTGTCTGCAATGTCTGTAATGCCCCCATGATATCCTGCATTGAAGGACCTCCTGAGCCATCCCCCAGTACGCTCCCATCCACGTCCATGCTCGCTCAGGCAGTGCTAAATACGTGGGCTCGATATTCTGTTGGACCCTGCTCAGCCCAAGCACTGCAGGAGCGTAGCATGCACCAGTCCCCTTCTCTTGTCCACCGAAAACCCACAAATAGATGATACTGTGAGCATTCCAGTGAACCCGAAAAGATTGGTGGTATAACACGAGACACCAAGTCTCCCACCCTGTAAAACGTCAGGACACGGCTCCCTCCTTCACGCCTCTGCACCTGGAGTCAACAAGGGAAAAACAATCTTTCAATATACATCACACTATATAGCCTCTATATCCATGACCATGTACCACCAAAACACCAAACATACACCCCCTCCTTACCAGTGGTAAGCGCAGGCTTGGCTTCGTGTAGGGACTGGTATCTCCAAAATCAAGATTAAATGGCACTCCACGGAGATAAAACCCAGTCAGGGGCACAAAGAACACAGTGTCCTGAATTTACTGGAGGTGCAAAGCTAAGCACCGTAAAAGGGGAAAAAAGAAAAGCTGGGAATGGATTCCGCTACACCAGCTACAATAAAAAAAAACCCTTAAATAAGTAAAATAGGGCAAGGAATAAGAAAGAGACTAGCGACTCTCCTTCCAACACGCCAGCGTTTGTAGAACAGTAATATTAGCGGAATGACCCAAAACGTCACTTCCGCGCGCCTAACGATGTAAACAGGCGCTTACGGGAAAAATGCCAGATGTAAACAAGCAGCGCGTTAGACACCGCACTGCCGACAAAAGACAAAAGGTGAGAACGGGAGCCCCCGCTCACACCAAAATAAGTTATACAAATGCTGGCAACAACAAGGGAGGGGACAGAAAACAAGGAAGGGCACAAAAATAAGGGAAGCGGAACTAAACTCACTCTCTAACACAGCGGGGAAGGACCAGGCAACAAAACGAACAAAAATCCCCCACGAGCCCGTGGGAGACAAAAAAGGAGCAAAAAGGCAATGGAAACTCCTCAGCAAAGCACAGGAAACAAAGGAGCCGGATACCAAGGCCACAACAATGGCGATATCGAGCAATGAAAAAGAGGTAGGACACAAATATATACCCATAGCCCAGGTCATGTGATGGTGGCCCATGGTCACAGAAACAGGACTAACTACCGTTTCCTAACATAGGGCATAACAAAAGCATGTTTCTCCCAGAATCCCTCAAACAAGTTTTGCTGTGGTTCAAAATCGGCTCTCCAGGGTCCTAAATCGTTAGTCTCTCGACTAAACTGCAGCTTCTTCGATATAGCATGCAGTTACATGCCATGCACATCTCTCGTCTATCGTGATTTACCAACTTACTTAGGTTCTCATGTATGCAGATGTATACTTCTCCTACCTGGTGGTGGAGACCTGGAACGCCCTCCCTCTGCACCTCAGAACCTCACCATCACTCCAACAGTTCAGGAAGGACCTCAAGACTTGGATGTTCAACCAAAAAGTACAAGCAGCATGAACCCCACAGCGCTTGGAGAGCTTTATGGGAGAAGCAGCCGCCCTTTGCAAGTCCTAATTGATTGATCATACCTAGATTCTCCTACTGCTGAATGAATCATCATCTTTAAGTCAAATCAATATTAGTCATCTCATTAGTCACACACTCTTTAATGTGTTTGTCTCTTGAAGGGTTTTGAGAGAAACTGTTTAATAAGGCTGAATTTAATCAACTTATGTTTAAAAAGGCTAGGCCTACTGGCTTTGTCAGTGCTTGTTTACAAATTCCTGCAGAGACCATGGACCCATGAGTCCAGGTCTGTTGGATACTACACTGCTAAATTAATTCCTCATTTAGGCCGTGATCACGAGTGGTTCAGTCAATTCTGACCTATGTGGAAACCCCTGTTCATGCACATGTCAGAATTATGAGTTTGGCTGTTTTTAATGCATCTGATAATGCTGTCATTACATTTCGGCAGGTGAAACCTGTGAAATTTAACAAGGGAAATTGTACAGTATTTACCGCCCATGCAGATTTTGGTGTGGTAAACACCAAAATCTGCATGTATTTCCCCCAAAATTTGTGATAGGTGTTATTTATTGCCCACAATAAATAGCATACCATGTGGCATTGTATGTATCATGTGTGATAAATAACAGCTAAACTCATAGTCAGGGTCTCAGGGTTTGATGGTAAGGACCTGATTACGAGTAGGTTGGTAAATTCAGACCTGTGCGTAAACCCCTGTTTACTCATAGGGCGGAATTATAAGTTTTCTTTTATTTAACACATTCAATTATCAGATTAAATTAAGTCTCAGTATGAGATCCAGTACCATACATGTCAGACCTGCCAAAAGTTAACAGGAGCAAAGTATACGCTATTTAACATATCATGCAGATTTTGGTACTTTAAACACCAAAATCCAATGTTGTTCCCCATAAAGTCATAATAGGTGCTCTTTACTGCACCCAATAAATAGCGTATCCTAGTGTATCGTTATGTATCAGACCTTCACTTGTAATCAGGGCCTAAGTCAGGTGGTACAACAAGTTGGTGCAATTTACGTTTGCAGAAGCACGTACCACCCGCTCTGATTAGACACAAAAATCAGACGAATCAGAAAAAATTGAGGCAGTGATGGTACTCACATGAACCATTTCCGTCATATGCTCTCGTTTTCACTAATCAGTACTGCACTCATGTCCATGATGAAAACAATGGATGAGATATCTCCCAGATTACCAGGAGGTAAACTGGTAACACCTCACACAGGCACTGTCACAGTTTCAGTTCATGTAATATGAGATTTTTTTGAACATGCCAAACATGTTTGACAGCCTGCTTACCAGACATTTGTATTTGCCAACATCCTAAGAGAGTGTATTGTTTCCACACATGATGGGGCCCTCTGCATGAGCCAGGGTTTGCTGCATCAGCACCATGTACGCAGGTCACACAGACCCACTAGCATAGAAGCTGGCAGCTGGCACCAAAGGGTGGCTCTTGGCCTCCCAGTGGCTCTAGACTGCATGCTCTTCCATCTGAAGCTGCCCTGCCCTGGTCCTATCACAGGGTTTTCAGAGCAGGGGTACAAACATTATCACCACCACTAGACCTTTCTTTCAATCTCCCTGTTGTCTCCTCTGCCCAACCACTGCATGTTCACTGCCCTTATCATCTCTACCAAAAAGCCACCCCTTCACCACCTTGTGTTTGCCCACTCCCTCCTCTAGCCTGTCTTTACTCCTCTTTTGCCATCCTTGACGCCTCTGCCTACACCTCTCCATCACTGCTGCAGTGTTGCCCTGTCCCTGTCTACATCCTTCCTTCCCAACATAGTAAAACGATTGTGTGATGCTGTATGTGCTTGCGGTTCCCCCCAGCCCCTGTCCCCATTCCTAAGCCCAGCAGTAAAAGCCATCTCCTCAACGAACAGAAAAGATGAACTTGCCCTATCTCTCTCACACGAACAAGCATATAGACATGTATTCACATATTATTACATCGATACATATTGCGCACATACCCTAATCACACATACACACACACAACACTGGCAAAGCCAACAGGTGTCGTTTGTAAATAGAAATGCAAGTAAGACCTCTTGGCTTTGTCAATGTTTGTTTATTATATGATAATGATGCAATGAGATATTGAAGTGGAAGTTGCACCACTACGTAGGCATGAATGCACAGGGGAAAAACAACGATAGTTTCTATAGGTGCACATATAACCTAAGAGATACATACTACTTAACATACTACAGACCTCTGACCTGCCTTTGGTCAAGAGCTCGATCCCCCATGCGCGCAGTACCACCTAGCAGTGCCCGTGTCCCTGACCCCACCCACGCTGATGTTCCCGTGTTCGAGGCCCTCCTCCACCCGCAGGCACCCGCCTGCGCCTCATCCCTGGTGTCTGTCTAGTGGGCTGCTGGTAAGCGCTCCTAGACTTGTGTATTTGTGCCTTGTTTTGATTGTGCCTTGTTTTATTGTGGCTTGCTTTTACTGTGCTGCTTTTGAGATCGTTTTTCATTCTGTGCCTTTTGTGCCATTTTTGCCCCTTGTGCGCTCCCCTTGCTGGTTCTCCCTGAGCCGCTCTCAGCCTTCCCGCCGCTGCGTACCTGTGGCCCCGCCCCCCTAGCGCCCCCATTCGCTTTCCCCTTCCGCCTCCCAGCTGCTCCTCCCTCCCTCCTCCTATCTTAATGTCGGTTGCTGAGCGTCGCTGGTGAGTGACCTCTGACCTGCCTTTGGTCAGGAGCTCGCTCCCCCACGCGCTCAGCACCACCTAGCTGTGCCTGTGTCCCTGACCCCTGCCCACGCTACTGTTCGCGTGTTTGAGGCCCTACTCCACCCACAGGCACCCGCCTGCGCCTTATCCCTGGTGTCTAGTGGGCTGCTGGTAAGCGCTCCTAGACTTGTGTATCTGTGCCTTGTTTTGATTGTGCCTTGTTTTATTTTGCCTTGCTTTTACTGTGCTGCTATTGCGATCTACAGACCCCCAGGGCACCGAGCACAATTCAGCGCACCATCGCCGACATCGACAGCGACTAGGCCCTCGCCTCAGCGGATTACATCCTCCTCGGTGATCTGAACTTCCACCTAGAAAACAACAAAAACGTCAACACCAACCACCTGCTGGACAACCTCGCTAACCTTGGCTTCAAACAACTCGTCACTTCGCCCACTCACACCGCAGGCCACACACTCGACCCCATCTTTGCTGCCAACAGCCACGTCTCCTTCAGCCACACCACGAACTCGACTGGACAGACCATCACTGCATCCACTTCTCCTACCAGAAACACCTACTCACCACCACCGCACACAACCCCCCTGACGCAACTGGAGCAGAGTCTCAACAGAACAACTGATCTCCACCCTCGCCCAGACCCCACCGCCAGGAGCCTTGGACCCCGACACAGCCGCCACCGACCTGCATTGCTGGTTAGCAGACTGCGCCAACACCCTCGCGCCACACAAAAAGTCCCTGCACAGCGCCAAAGCCAGCTGGTTCACCCCTTATCTACAGAACTCCAAACGAAAACACCGCAAAAGAGAGAAGGTTTGGCTCATGGATCCTACCAAACCCAACCACTTCGCACTCAGAGTCCATCAGCAAACATCACCAACTGATCCGCACAGCCAAAAGAACCCACTACAAAAACCGCCTAGACAACGCCCACAACAGTAAAGAACTCTTCGGCATCGTCAAAGAACTCTCAAACCCCAGGACCTGCTCCAACGAATCCCCTCCGTCACAAGAGCTCTACAACTCCCTCGCCACCCACTTCCGCCACAAGATTGAAGAAATTCACAACAGCTCCAGCCCCAAACAGACCGCAGACAACCACGAACCCGACGCCCAGAGCAACACCAACCTCCTCCACACCTGGATCCTTGTCAATGAAGAAAACGTCCCTCACATCATGGCCTCCATCCACTCCGGATCCCCATCGGACACTGCCCTCACCACATTTTCAATAAAGCTAGCAACATCATCGCTCCCCACCTCTGCCACACCATCAACAGCTCCTTCGAGTCAGTCACCTTCCTGGAAATCTGGAAACACGCAGAAGTCATTGCACTTCTGAAGAAGCCAAAGACGGACCCAGATGACCCGAAAGAGCTACCGGCCGATCTCCCCCCTCCCCTTCCCAGCCAAGGTCATCGAAAAAGTCGTCAACACCCAGCTCTCCCGCTTCCTAGAAGACAGCAAGGCGCTCAACACCTCCCAATCCGGATTCTGAAAAAATCACAGCACTGAGACCGCACTCATCGCTGCCACAGATGACATAAGGATCATGCTCGACAAAGGAGAAACCGCAGCACTCATCCTGCTGGACCTCTTTGCCGCATTCGACACGGTATGCCATCACACCCTCCGAACACGACTCCACAACGCCGGAATCCGCGACAAGGCTCTCAACTGGATCTCATCATTTCTCACCGGCAGAACGCAGTGAGTCGGCCTTCCACCATTCCTGTCTGAGGCCTCCAAGATCATCTGTGGCGTCCCTCAAGGATCCTCCCTCAGCCCTTCGCTCTTCAATGTCTACATGGCTCCTCTCATCAACATCACTCGGACACACCACATTAACATAGTATCATAAGCAGACGACACCAGCTGATCCTCTCCCTCACGAAAGACCCCACCACTGCAAAAAACAACCTACACAACAGACTACACGCCATCTCCAACTGGATGGAATCAAGCCGCCTCAAGCTAAACACCTATGAAACAGAGATCGTCATCTTCGGCTCCAACCCCTCAGCTTGGAATGACTCCTCATGGCCCAACTCCCTAGGCACCGCACCCTCACCCACCACCCACGCTCGCAACCTCGGCTTCATCTTGGACTCCACTCTCAGCATGACTCAGCAGGTCAATGCAATCTCCTCCTCCTGCTAGAACGTTCTCTGCATGCTCCGCAAGATGTTAAAGTGGATCCCCGTTGAGACCAGGAAAACCGTCACCACGCCCTGGTCAGCAGCAGATTGAATAACGGCAACGCCCTATATGCAGGAACATTGGCCAAGCCACAAACCAAGCTGCCCTGTATCCAGAATGCGTCCACCTGCCTCATCCTTGACGTCCCACGCCGCAACCACATCTCCCCCCACCTCAGAGACAAACACTGGCTACCCGTACCGAAAAGGATCACCTTCAAGCTCCTGACCCACGCACACAAGGATCTCTATAACACCGGTCCAGCCTACCTCAACGACAGACTTTCCTTCCACGCTCCCACATGCCATCTCCCCTCCGCCAACTATACTCTCGCCACCATCTCCCGCATCCGCCGCACCACCGCCGGAGGAAGATCCTTCTCACAACTCGCCGCCAAAACCTGGAACTCTCTACCACTTCAGCTACGCCAGACTTAGGACCTCCTAACTTTCAGGAAACGCCTCCATACATGGCTCTTCGACCAGTAGCATCCCCTCTCTCCAGCGCCTTGAGACCCTAACGGGTGAGCAGTGCGCTATATAAGTATACTGATAGATTGATTGATTGAATGTTGAAGAAATTGCTCTGGAAGACGGCAATACCCAGCACTGAAACGGTTAAATGTTGAGGACCGCTTCCTGATTTTCAGATTGTAATCACTTCCACCAATGTCAAATTCTGATCTCAGCAATCATGTCAAGAGATTCAATTCACTTTTTATGTTGCATTACTACATCCCACATACAGGCCAATAAAACAAGGACTCTACGCAATCTTTAAATGTATTTTAAAAATGTAGATTTCATGAGGACAGAAACAAGTGCTACCTAGTTCCAGCATGAGCATACCTTGGCACTCCTCTATTGGAGGGATTGTAATTTCTTCACTTTGTAAACAATCCTGAGTTGGGCCCTTGGGCTCCCACCGACTGCTCAGCACTGCATTGCTCCCTAATTATATTTGTGATATACAAGTACCTAAACAAACATAAATACATAAGCACAAATATAATTATAAGAGCCCAAAGAGCATTAGTGTCCCAAATCACCGATAATACATTTGTTTCCCTCATTCATGTACATGGAAAACAAAAACCACCATCTTTCTCTGAGTGGCGAAGCACACCTACAAAAATGTGCCATGCACACCTACAAAAATGTGCCATGCACACCTACAAAAACATGCCATGCACACCTACAAAAACGAGCAATGGACACCTACAAAAACGTTCCATGTACACCTACAAAAACATGCCATGCACACCTACAAAAACATGCCATGCACACCTACAAAAACGAGCAATGGACACCTACAAAATCGTGCCATGCACACCTACAAAAACGAGCAATGGACACCTACAAAAACGTTCCATGTACACCTACAAAAACATGCCATGCACACCTACAAAAACAAGCCATGCACACCTACAAAAACATGCCATGCACACCTACAAAAACGAGCAATGGACACCTACAAAAACGTTCTATGTACACCTACAAAAACGAGCAATGGACACCTACAAAAACGTTCCATGTACACTTACAAAAACATGCCATGCACACCTACAAAAACATGCCAGGCACACCTACAAAAACATGCCATGCACACCTACAAAAACGAGCAATGGACACCTACAAAAACGTTCTATGTACACCTACAAAAACATGCCATGCACACCTACAAAAACATGCCATGCACACCTACAAAAACGAGCAATGGACACCTACAAAAACGTTCCATGCACACCTACAAAAACGAGCAATGGACACCTACAAAAACGTTCCATGTACACCTACAAAAACATGCCATGCACACCTACAAAAACATGCCATGCACACCTACAAAAACATGCCATGCACACCTACAAAAACGAGCAATGGACACCTACAAAAACGTTCCATGCACACCTACAAAAACGAGCAATGGACACCTACAAAAACGTTCCATGTACACCTACAAAAACATGCCATGCACACCTACAAAAACATGCCATGCACACCTACAAAAACATGCCATGCACACCTACAAAAACGAGCAATGGACACCTACAAAAACGTTCCATGTACACCTACAAAAACATGCCAAGCACACCTACAAAAACATGCCATGCACACCTACAAAAACATGCCATGCACACCTACAAAAACATGCCATGCACACCTACAAAAACGAGCAATGGACACCTACAAAAACGTTCCATGTACACCTACAAAAACATGCCATGCACACCTACAAAAACATGCCATGCACACCTACAAAAACATGCCATGCACACCTACAAAAACGAGCAATGGACACCTACAAAAACGTTCCATGTACACCTACAAAAACATGCCATGCACACCTACAAAAACATGCCATGCACACCTACAAAAACATGCCATGCACACCTACAAAAACGAGCAATGGACACCTACAAAAACGTTCCATGTACACCTACAAAAATGTGCCATGCACACCTACAAAAATGTGCCATGCACACCTACAAAAACATGCCATGCACACCTACAAAAACGAGCAATGGACACCTACAAAAACGTTCCATGTACACCTACAAAAACATGCCAAGCACACCTACAAAAACATGCCATGCACACCTACAAAAACGAGCAATGGACACCTACAAAATCGTGCCATGCACACCTACAAAAACGAGCAATGGACACCTACAAAAACGTTCCATGTACACCTACAAAAACATGCCATGCACACCTACAAAAACATGCCATGCACACCTACAAAAACATGCCATGCACACCTACAAAAACGAGCAATGGACACCTACAAAAACGTTCTATGTACACCTACAAAAACGAGCAATGGACACCTACAAAAACGTTCCATGTACACCTACAAAAACATGCCATGCACACCTACAAAAACATGCCATGCACACCTACAAAAACATGCCATGCACACCTACAAAAACGAGCAATGGACACCTACAAAAACGTTCTATGTACACCTACAAAAACATGCCATGCACACCTACAAAAACATGCCATGCACACCTACAAAAACGAGCAATGGACACCTACAAAAACGTTCCATGCACACCTACAAAAACGAGCAATGGACACCTACAAAAACGTTCCATGTACACCTACAAAAACATGCCATGCACACCTACAAAAACATGCCATGCACACCTACAAAAACATGCCATGCACACCTACAAAAACGAGCAATGGACACCTACAAAAACGTTCCATGCACACCTACAAAAACGAGCAATGGACACCTACAAAAACGTTCCATGTACACCTACAAAAACATGCCATGCACACCTACAAAAACATGCCATGCACACCTACAAAAACATGCCATGCACACCTACAAAAACGAGCAATGGACACCTACAAAAACGTTCTATGTACACCTACAAAAACATGCCATGCACACCTACAAAAACATGCCATGCACACCTACAAAAACGAGCAATGGACACCTACAAAATCGTGCCATGCACACCTACAAAACCGTGCCTTGCACACCTACAAAAACGTGCTACAAGTGAGACATCTGCGGGGGTCTCACGAGATGCTTGCGACGCTACATGCAGCTTGCTGCAGCCACCATGTTCGTTTGCAGGTTGAAGTCCACTTGGCCTCCTTCGTTAGTGCAACTGTTTTCCTGAACAGTAGATTTTAGCTGCTGTGAACACTTGGGTATAGCTCTGTATTTGTGTGAACTCTAGTCCTACTCAACCAATCCACTGACATCGTCACATCTGATTTTATATGTTTATGTTTTACACTGATTTACTGCAATTCGTCAGAAGCATTGATGTCATCTGGCAGGGATTAATTGCAACTCCACATTTTGCTTTCAATGTATCTCATTTTGTTTCTTTACACCTGCTTTTCTTTTACCTTCTGGTCTCAAGACTTTCTGCTACTCGAGTCCTACCACCTTTCTTCTGCACCATCCGCCTTCAGCTGCCATGAGCATCCCAATCAAAGTGGCTGGTCACTGGACGAAGATCAGTCTTGGCCAAGTTTACGTGAACCAGATGTTTTACCCAGAGGTTATTTTCTGTTATGCACCCATAATCCTGCCCTAATGTCACCTCCTGAATGTCACATCAAGGGGGCATATTACCAACAACTAGTGATAATTATCGCTATGTTGGTCTTAGCGGCAATATTTTTGCCGCTGAGCTGCGGCGATTTTTATCGCAGATAAACCTTGGTATTACCAATGTTTATCGCAAATGTGATAAAAATCGGCCGCAATGCATGAATATCGCTGAAAAGTCAGCGATATTCATGCATTACCGAGCTAATGCTCTTAGCCATGTTATCCACCTCCCATTGGATAACATGGCTAAGAACTGCTCAGGGCAGGTGTTAGCTTTTTGAGATATTCGCGCTTAGCGCGAATATCTCCAAAAGTTGGTAATAGGAGATAGCGATGTTAGCGACTGTTTCCAGTCGCTAACATCTTGGCACGCCCACTTTGCATGTCATTAGTGATACATATCACTGACATGCAAAGTGGGGCCCAAGATGGTCGCTATCTCCTTCTAGCTGTCGCTAACTGGTGTTAGCAACAGCTAGGTAATAGGGAGATAATTTTACCTCCGCTTTCTTGGCTTTTAAAGCCAAAAAAGCGGAGATAAACCCCCTTGATAGTTCTTCCCCTCTGAATCAGCAAATGCATTGACCAGGCTCCACCCTCCCCTGCCTTAGACCAAAGTGATGGGACAGCCTGTCACTTCACGGCCGACAGGAGGGGCCCCAGCTGCAATGAAATGAAGCATGAAACACCGACTCTGCCATCACTCGTTTGGTGAGACCACGACAGTTGTCAGCACCTAGAGAGTTCTGTGGTGTGAACTCTAGAAATGAAATAGAATCCACCAGTCCAAATAAATGCAAGGTTATTTCACAGATCTCCCACTGGCGAAACGCAAGACGTTCAGTGTGAGATCCAGTACCGTGCCTGTCAGCAGCATCAGGGCACACGTCGTTGCCACCTAATCCTCAAAAACAGCCTGCTGCTGAAAAGAGTGAGCCCCAAATCATTTAGTTACAAGACAAAAATAGGTGGAAAAACACAAATGGATGCAAACAAAAAAGGCACTGCAGGTTTTCCTTCTGTACCTTCAAGTACAAGAAGAAACAGGAGACGGTGAGCAAAGAGTTTAAGAATGAAGCTGAAGTTTTGGGGACTCTAATCAAAGTTTGATAGGTTTGCTGCCTGTGTTCATGTTATGTTACGTTACTTTATGTTATTTTATGTTATATGTTAGAGAAATGGTCTAATACTCAGAAAATGGCGTGCTGGCGCTGGGGTACTGTACGAAAAAGAACAGTGATAAAAAAAGAATAGACATAAGAATATCAAACTAGGACTGTTGGAAAAGACAGGTTTTCACTTTTTTTAACAGCTTGAAATGGAAAGCTTGCTGAATACAAAGAGGCAGGTAATTAATTTTTTTGCAGCCGTATATGAAAAGGTATGGCCAGCATAGTGGCAGCAAAAGAGCTGTGGAATAGAAATTAGAGGTGCATTTGAAGATTAAGCTGTAGGAAGTAAGTTTAAACTTTTCTGAAGAAATATATAGGACCTAGACCAATGACGGTTTAGGAACCAACGGCCACATGCATCAAAGTACGGTTTTGCGATTCCTTATTTGCGATTTTTAGGGAATCGCAAATAAGGAATCGCAAAATGGGATGCATGATTTAAATCGCATAATATTTGCGAATCGGTAAAAATCGCAATTTTTACCGAATCGCAAATATTATGTGAATTCTAATTTGCGATTTCGCAATTCCCATTGATTCCTATGGGCCAAAAGGCCCATAGGAATCAATGGGAAGGCATTGACATTTTGCGAATTTCAAATAGCGATTCGCAAAATGTTAATGCATTCCATGGGTGCTGGGGTGGTCCAAAGGACCCCCCTCTGCACCCCTGAAATGTATTTTGAAGTGCATGTTTCACACACATGTCCTAAGGACTTGTGTGTCTGTAACATGACAGTGTTTTAAAATGCAATTTTGAGCATTTTAATACATTTTCGCAAATTACCACGAGGTTCACCCTCATGGTAATTTGCACCCCCTAATTGCGAATTCGCAATTTTAAAAGTAATCATGCATTGCTTTTAAGGAATCACAAATTTGCGATTCCTTAAAAGCAATCTCATTTTTGGAATTCGCTAAAAATAGCGATTTTTCCCAAAAAGTTTGATGCATCCCAAAAACCTATTTAGGAATCGCAAAAGGCCGAATTTACCGATTCGCACCGTTTGCACTTCCTAAATAGGTTGATGCATGTGGCCGCAGGTTTTTAATCATTTGTAGCTGAGTCTGTGTTGGGTTGAACCTGGTTCTGATGGGGGGTGTGGAGTCCTGGAACCCTGGGGTGGGATAACGGCGTCCGAGGGACGACAGTCGCTGCCTGACTTGGAGGTCTGTGTTCGTGTACCAATACAGTGCTGAAAAACTGATTCCTCCATGCCCTATGCTGTACACTCCCTGCAGGCTATCATAGATGTTCTCAGTACTCCCGATGGAAATGTAAGTGCAAAGGTGTGCGCACACTCTGGATTGTGTTGTGTGTCCTGCCATCTCCCGGATTGGTGCCCTCCCCTCCATTTTAACACGCCACCTCCTCCTCTTTGCCCAAACTGGTCATAGAAACTTTCCAGCACGTGTTGGGCTACAGCTGAAAAAACATGCCCGCCTACTGCTACAAGCTCATTGTGCAATGCTTCATGTATCATGTCAGCCATTTTAGGAGACTGAGCTACAATGTAACACAAGCCCCACAACTTTAAAAAGACACGTTTTGCGAAGCTGCAAGCTACGTTCGGCTACCATTTTTAAGGTTTGGAAAGAAAACCATTATAGTCTATAAGATATGCGAGCTGGAGGAAGATAAGGACATGCAGGAGAAATATTAATTTAAAGCAAGTTTTTAAGGACAGCCATTACTTCTCCTTCTCATTAAAGCTGCACCTGTGCCTAGATTGCTACCAACAGTATTGATGATACTTTCATCCCCAGTATCAAAAACACACACAATTTTGGCTTAGCATCAACTTCCTCTGAATTCCAGAGGAGGATTAAGAAATTATTTATGGACATGGAAGGAGTGTTGTACTTCCAAGATGACATCCTAATTTATGAGTGAAATGGCCACGATCACAATGTGTTAGAAGCCATTGGTAAAAGCAGACATACACTAAAGAAAGACAAATGTAAGTTTCTTTGGCAGGGGTGGATTATTTGGAACATTTCATCTCTGAGAAAGGCATTGAGCCAACGGTCAAAATTGTGGAAGCCGAAATAAATGCACCTGCACCCATTAACAAAGACCAGCTGAGGTCTTTTCTGATCCCCATAGAGTACTATGCCAAATTTGTAAAAAGATTGTGCTAGTAAAATATCAATTTTGAAAAGAATTACTGAAACAAATGTATGTGTGGGACACTGAGTGCCAGGAAGTTTTCAAATTTGTTAAAACAGATATTGTAGATGCCAAACCGTTAAACCCTTTCGCCACTGGGGATGTAAGTGTCATCAATACTGATGCTATTAATCTAGGCATAGGTGCAGTTTTATTGGAAAGGATAAGTAATATCAGTGAGAAAATCGTGGTTTTCGCTTCTAGAGTGTTGAGGGGTGCAGAAGTCACATCCTTTACCATTGAAAAAGAGGCCCTTGCCTTGTGGTGAGGCAAGCAAAATAGGTTCATTGCCAAAACTGACCGTAAGCCTTAATTTGGTGGAGAAGTGTGGCTTACTGGTTAGAGCGGCAGACCCTGATGCAGAGATCTGACCCGGGAACAGGGTTCAATTCCCGTCGCGGCAGGGTCTTGGGCTCAACTGTCCACGGACCCGATAATTCTCGCCACGGTGCCTACTCTAATCAGGGGTCCCACTCTGCAACTCTGGGCAATAGCTTGCTTAATCTCCACAACGGCCCTAATCGCTAAGGATGCCTGGCTTCACCTTGGGGTGCCCAGGAGTGGGCGCCTCACAGGAACAGGCCAGGATGGGTTCCTCAGCGGTACAGCGCGGGGACACACTGGCTAGTGTAACCAGGCGCTTTATAAGCTCAGTTACATACATACATACATATTAGATCTATTCAGCACCACCCATGGGGCAGAACCACTCCCGGGTAGTGAAGTACACATTTCCGGAATATCAGTATGTCACAGGAAATAAACAAATGTTGGGGTAGACTGTTTGTCGAGAATACCTTAAAATGAGGAATATTCTGTTGAATGTTCGGTTGATGACCTTGAAGTGAGGTGTGCTGTGCACCCGGTGGATGGTGCCATGAACGGGCACTATCTGAAGTGGAGGCGAGTGTTGATGGAGGATGGTGGCCTTCAAGCATTCATGGAGGACTTGCATTAAGGATGGCCCAGTTCCAAGTTATTGCAGGAGAACCTTATTCCATATAAAAGAGTTCCCTATAAATTGTCTGTGCAGGGTTGATTTGTTGGTGGCACTGGACGGTGTTCGAAGTAAAGTTTGAAACTTAATTCATGACGGGCATGTTGGTATACATGCCAGGAAGTGCAGGCTTTGTGAATAATTCAGGTGGCCTGTCAGTTTGCTCCCAGTCAAGGGCAGTTCTTGGTCAAGAATAAGTCCCAACTTTCTGACAAAGGACACCAGTGAGGTAGCTGCTGTGAGTACCAAGGACCATTAATATTTTTTACAAGAGATGAGCGTGTTCTGTCTTAGTGGAGGTAAACTTCAAACCCCTGGATTGATTTCCAAAACCAACCATTCTGATGCAGACTGAAAAATTGTTCAAGACAGTAATATTAATCTGGGTATCATCCAACTATGATATTCCCTCAAAGTCAAAAGAACGTACTTGCCCAGATAGAGAGAAAAAATAAACATTAAACAGTGTGGGCCTCAATAAAAGCCCCATGAGGCACCCCACACTTTATAAGAAATGCAGCAGAAGTGAAAGGTGCACTGGATACAGCGTGTCTTCTGGCAGACAGAAAATAAGCAAGCCGGCTTAGGGCTTGTTGGCCGACACTGATCTTGAATAAATGCTCTAGTACAATGTGATGAGAAACTTGGGAAAATGCTGCAGAAAGAGGTAGGAGGACCGGGCGCCCTGACCCTCCTTGGTCTACTGTTGTTTGCAAATCGTTTGTAGCTGCAACTAGAACAGCTTCCATGGTTCGCCCGGAATCCTGACTAGGCGACATCTAGAAGAGAGTTTGCTTTCAGACAACTGTAAAGCTGTGGATATATTGGTTTTTTCAAAATGTTTGGCAGGTAACAGGAGACATGAAATGGGGTGCTAATGAGATATAACATTGGGATTTACCAAAAGTTCTTTCAATAGAAGAGCCCAAGCCTGCTGCCAGAGTAGAGCGATGAGAGATGAGTGCATCATTCTTCTGAGACAGTAGTGGACTGAGAGCAGGCCAACAGATGGGGGCAGCACTAAACAATGCTGAAGATTTCCTTCCCAGAATTGCAAGCTGAGGACATTGTTTTAGTAAGATAAGAACAGACCACTGCACAACTATGCGTGTTACACTGTTTTATTCAGAGGCATATATGTCATCTGTGAAAGGGAATCCCTCCATTAGTGCTCTAAACCTAGCAATGAATTGTTATCATGCGCAGCTCTTCTGAACTCAATGGAGCAGAAGGCCACCTTTGACCCGCAGAAGGCCACCTTTGACCCGCAGAAGGTATCTTTAACAGGACAATCGAATCAAGCAAGTAAGAGATCTAACAGTTAAAGTTGGAGAGTCCTTTATTCACTTATGGATTATTCTGCCAGGTGCGTTGCTCAGAAGCTCACACAGTTTGCAATAAGAAATGTTGGATCAGGAAGAGGAGAGATAAGGTAAATCTATCTGGAGTCCAAGATAGACTTACATGGAGGAGTAAGTGGAATGGGACCGCGGAATGGTCTGCCGGTACAAGCGTAAATGGGGCTACTATCTGTGATCCTGAAGTGTGTGTGAAAACGGGATCCGGTAGGTACCGTATGGCATGAGTGGGTTGTGTAATAATAAAGTCCAAACCACAGTGTGGCAAGATCCAGGATTAGGGACAATGAATAAATAGGTAGAAAAACACTGGAGCAAGGAAAACCAGATAGAATAACTCAAGCTAAGGGAAGGGAAACCATAAATGAAGAGGGGGTCAGTGTATGGAACATTCTGCTTATTACACTCTGTCTTTCATTTACCAATGTGGCAACGCCCCTCACTACCGCCATGTTGTCAACTGTGTGGGGAGGAAAGGGAAGACATCATACATTGCTGTGCATGAGCAGGGAACTATTAGGTGATCACAGAGCACTGCTGAGGCCTCTCTTCAACTGTAAAAGAATAGGGACATTCAAGCAGGTAGTGAAAGCGACATTCTCTGGAGAGGACATACAACTGATCTGCGGGTAAAGTTCCTGAGCATAGTTGAAAAAAGGCAAAGAAAATAAAAAATCTGAAATACTGTTGAAGGACTTTGCGAGTCTCTGGTGGAGCACACTGTGGAGGGAATTCAAAAATAAAATCTAACAGGCAATTTCTCCCTGACAAGGGCTGGCTCTAAGTCTCAGGAATGAAATAAAAATGACTTTACTCGAACGCAATTAAAAACTCAAAAACTCCTATAATGACTTTACACTTTAATTGCTTAATCTGTTGAGCCAAATCGTAATTTACAAATCTTAGCTGGTGGTAATTTGCACCTAACTGCATAGTTTGCATAAATCTCTCATTCTAAACTGTTTGTAACTAGGAGACTAATTTATCTAGTAAGTTTGTGTTACAGATGCTTTACCTTATCATACAGTTGGCACAGGACACAACTAATTTGCTTAATTTTCACAGTTAAGATGTAACACTTACCTTTTAATTACCCTTATTTAGCACCTTACAACACAACTTGCACAATCACTCTAATCTCAACCGAGCAAGCAAGTTCGTAACCCTGTTGTTTGAAACGACTTGGTTTTCATACAGTGTAAGTTGATAAACAGAAACGTAACTTAAACAGTCACAGTTTATCTTACAATTTTTTTTAATTTTGTTTACACTAATTTGGTAATGTACATTATAGCAAATGTTTTAATTAATCATGCAAATAAATAAATTACTTACTTATTCCCAAAAATCTAAAGACCCCAAAAGGAGCAGAGTACTTATATAAATGTCTTAAGCTAGGCAAATCAGAGAGCAAACATAGTAAGTAAGGTATTATATTAGTGCAGTTCTAACTATAGGCATCGAAAGGCAGCTTGATAAGGAGAACTGAAGACCAACTCCATGGTGTGGATTATGGAAAGGTAATAAAAATATATATATATTTATGTTATTAAGAATGTTCCTTTCTTTCTTCAATCATTTTAATTTCTCACATTCATTAACTTCTTCAAGTGGTTCACTGCAAATGTAACCTAGATTTGTGAAAATGTATCGAGTGGTTACAAAAGTCACAAATTCACAAACTGGCAGAGTTTGACATCTTTGAAACTTTTTCTGAGCCCAGAAAATATCTTTAGAAGAAGCAGGTTTTAAAAACAAAATTCTCTGACTGAATTCTTAAGACAACCTTTACAATGTTATTGAAATTTAAAAACATCTTCATAAAGTCGGCAATAGTGAGAGTAAAATTGTACACTTCTCTAATATTTTCATGCTATATTAATCATTAAAATGGGAAAGAGCTTTATTTTGCATACTGACCATAGAAATACTCACCTCTGTGGATTGAAGGATGAGTTCAATACGGATTTCCTTATGCGGACCTTTAGTTGTGATATGATGCACCTTAGCTGGCAAACCTTGAGTCAGAGTATTTAACACCTTCTGAAGCCTTTTAATCATCAAAGCAATTGCATTAATTAGCAAGTGGTAATTAGTCTTTTCCCTAAAGACATTTGTTCAATGTGTACTAAGGCAAAACAGAAACCTTTCCAAGTAAGCCCCTGCCGCAGTTGCCTAGTGATGAAACAGACTGGGCAACTGCGCTGTTGGAACCTAAAAATGTATTTTAGTTATTGTGCATTGTTAGCTTTTCAAATATGCAATTAATCAAAAAGATAACTGACAGCTACATGATAGGCTTTTGCTGAAAACAATGCTCATGACAAGTAAAATACACTGTGGCAGGGCCAATACGTTTACCTGTAAAATTATAATTAATAAGTTGTATAAGGAGAATAAATATAGACTGTTTCTAGAGTGAGTGCAAATTATCCTATTTAAGCAACGATGTGTATGTGGCACAAGATATTCTTACAATATGTCATTTTGTTACGTGGCATATTATTTAAGATATTTTTTGACCGTGGACCTCAGTTTGTATCCACATGCTGGAGGGATGTATGAATGTCATTAAACACCTGCCTGTCATGAAGATATCATTCACAAACCAATGGACAGATGAAGCCTTTAACAATGCATACTTCTCTCCCGCAGACCCTATACAAGAGAATGATCAAAGGTTTGAAAAAGACATTAAAAAACACTAGACGAAATGATACACCTGACTATTCAGGAACCTCATAAAAGTGTATCAGCCCCTGGTACAATGCTACTTTAAAGGAAGACCAATTAAATTAAAGGCAATTAGAAAGGAAAAGGCGGCATATTACCTAAACATAGAAAAATATTTGTCTAAAAACTGTACTAAATGACTATATCAATAAGATAAGAAAGGCCAAAGATAACTATTATTGTGAGCTGATCACTGCAGACTCCAATAAAGCAAAAAAGACCTTTGAAATACTCAATGAATTCACTAATTCCTCCCGCTTCAAGCAAGAAAATACACAGTCAAAGAAACTATGTGACTATCTGTCTGAATTCTCTGTAAACAAGATTAAAACAATTTTAGAAGGCATTGGCATACCCAGTGAATTAAATACTTCTGCCCCTAACATGAATAGTCCTCCTCAACCTGCCATGCCACACCTATTGGACCTCCCTTCAGTGACTTTGACCAGGCTGGACCCTATCTCTGTTGAGGCATTCAGTCTATTGTATAGATCTATTAACTCAGGATCGC
Source organism: Lissotriton vulgaris (assembly GCF_964263255.1). Taxonomy (NCBI): domain Eukaryota; kingdom Metazoa; phylum Chordata; class Amphibia; order Caudata; family Salamandridae; genus Lissotriton; species Lissotriton vulgaris. The sequence goes on along the minus strand of NW_028240935.1, from coordinate 11,916 downwards.
CTCTCGATCCCCTTCCTCCAAAGCAATGGATGAGATGGGAAGATGAACTGTCAGATCCCCCTTTCCAACTTTGTAATCATTCCCTTGAAACTGAGATGGTGCTGGACTGTTGGAAGAGGGCAATGGTTAAGCCACTGTTGCTGAAAGACTTGGCTGACCCATCAGTCCTAGCTAATTTTAGACCAATCTCCCTTCTACTCTTTCCAATAAAAATATTAGAGCGACATGTCAGTATAATTTTGTTGCAATACCTGGAGGATCACCCATGACTGGAAGGAGAGACATTTTGGATTTCTTCCTGGTCATGGAACACAGACTGCACTGGTTTGTGCCACTGAAGATATACGTACGATAACAAACAACGGACAACCAGCAGTATTGGTCCTCCTCAACTTGTCAGCTGCATTTGACATGTTCAAGCTCTGCTCTCTCCTGTCCAGATTAGCTCTCAGGGTGTGTCGGAGGCCCTATGTTTAACTGGCTAAAATCCTATCTGAATGACCATTGTCAGGCAGTATCCATGTATTTCTCTGTAATTTCAGCACGACTCCAAGTGGCTTCCCCCAGGACTCTTCTCTTAGCCCAATGTTATTTAATATTTATATCAAACCTTTAATCTCCCTCATTAGGTCCCACAAGATTAAGTTTATCAATTATGCAGATGACACCCAACTGATTATATCATCAAATGAAGATCAGGCTGACTCTCATTGCAACTTTAAGGCCTGTATTTTGGATAAATTTAACTGGATGAAAACTAACTTACTCAAGATGATCAGAAGTAAAACAGAGCTCTTTTGCTGTCCTTCTAGCAATACCTCTATATTCTTAGCTTCCAAACTCTGGCCTCTTCCCACGGAAACCCTGTTGGGTAACTCAACTGCATTACGGAATCTGGGGGTAATCCTAGACGAGGGCCTCTCCATAGAAAAGCAAGTGAATGGAATTCCTGGGACCTGCTTTGCACTGATTCGCGGTCTCAGGAAACTGTACTCACTGCTTGACGTCCCAGCTAGATCCTTGATTTCTAAAGGTGTCATATTTAGTTGGTTGGACTATTGTAATGCCCTTTTATTGGGAGGTCCCAGTTTTCTGTGGAGAGGTGTGGTGCAGCGGCCAGGGCAGATGACTTTAGAGCACAGGGTTCCTGGTTCGATTCCAGCTCTGGCGGCAGCTCAGCTCAGCACCATATGGCTCTGGGCAATAGCTCACTTAATTTCCACGACGGCCCCAGCGCCTTGAGACCCGTGAGGGTGAGTAGTTTGCGCTTTACAAATATGGATTTACATTCATTTACTACGACTAGAATATCATTTTGGTCACAGTGTGTTTTACAAATATACAATACATACATACATTTGAACCAGTGTCTGGGACAAGCTCTAAGATGACTGTAAGCTACTGTTACCAGTAACAGGGTGGAAGCTTTATAGCCCATAGAATGTGCTTACAACAATGCTCTACATAGTGCCATTCCAGTGCCTCCTTTCTATTGCCTTACTGGCAGTCATCAAAAGTGGATTCCAATCAGAGGTCGAAGTGCATTAAGAAAAGTGTGATGCTGTGCACAATGGGGGAGGTGTTAGTAAGTGTGGGGCTGCGTCACAAGCGTGGCTAAAACAACATAATATTCAGTGACTTTTTAAAGTCTTTAACCTTCAGGTATGTACATATAAAATAGCACACAGCCTAAATGTAAAATACATGCAAGTTAAGTTAATCAATTGGAAATGCATTACCGTACTTTATGAAACCTCTATTATAGGTCTGTGAGTGTAACTAGAAAGCCACAGAATTGAATTGTGGCTGGAGCAGTGAAGATTACTAGTGGTGTAAAACAGATCCCTGCAGCCCTTGTGGTACAGGGGCCTCTCTTGTGGACCATTGAAAATCACACACTTCATAGTCCAGTTGGTAACTCCTTTCCAAAACCACTCTAAAAATATTAAATCTGTGTCATCATAAAGTGTCAGGTGATTCCATTAATTAAAACCAATACTTGCAGCCGAGCTCCCTTTACATTTGCAGATTGAACCATTGTTCACATTTACATGTCTTTCAGGTAAACAGGTACCCTGGCAAGAAGGCTTGTTTAGCTGTCTGCCTGCCTCCAGTCTACAGCAAATAGCACTCCCTGCCTTACACTTCAGCTGAAGCATTTCAACTCTCAGAATTAACCGTCGTAGGTGTAGTATAGCTTGTAGAAAATAAGAGATGAAATCCAAGTTGTAGTATTACCATTAAGATTTAATGGTTAGAGTAAATTAACCCACGACCTGTATAGTTGAATAACAGGTTTGCAATGGTAATAAGATACAATCATAGCATTCTAAGAACATGGAACAGGAACCTAATAACAACATTCCTTAAAGAGCAAGTATAACAATATGAAGTACATACTACACATCCTTCCCCTAATAAATAAAGAAGAATAGCAGATAAAAGAAAACCAGTAATGTAACAAAATGCATACATGAAAAAAACAAGATTAATTCAAAACATAATCATGGAGTCTCACAGGAACAGATCTGATTCTGCGACTGAGATCCCTACCATCCCCAGCACCAATTGAATTTGAAACAGGCTGTAAAGTGGGAGGAGGCGTAAGATCGTTTGAATCACCATGTGCTAAAAGGGAAGAATCAAGGCTAGGACGATTAATAGGAACAGAAGGAACAGATGGAGACATAGAGAATTCACCAACACCAAACCAGTCAGAACTGCGATCCTCAGATAAATCCGAGGTCTGCTTGTTACAAGAAATAATCTTTGCTTGTTGATCAGAGATCTTAATAAGAGCATTCTTGTTCCACCAACCCCTTTCAAATAAAAGAGCTGCAGAACGAGAAACTTTTAAAACGTTAACAGGAGCACAAAATTTGGATTGCCCCTTAGTTATTTTAACAGGTTTTTTAATAATGACCCAATCACCTGAAATAAGAGGTTTTTCAGTGACATGCATGCGTTTGTCATAATTACTTTTGTAACTCTCTTGTTTGCTCTTGACATGTTCACGAATTTTAGCTAAATCCACGTTGACAAGAGAACTTTTCATCAACCAAGAGGGGTTCAATCTAGAAGTGGGAATTCTACCCCGCAGTAAAACAAAAGGGGACACACCTGTAGTACTGTGCGGGGTACAATTATAGTTCCAGATCTTCTCGCTAAGAAATTCAGCAACATCAAGTTTATTAGCACAAGCTGTTTGAATAGCTTCCTTCAACAAACGGTTAGCTGTTTCTACAAGGCCATTAGAAGCAGGACTGTAAAGAGGAACTAACATGTGCTTAATATCTAAATTGTTTAAAAACAAATGTATCTCCTGTGAGACAAAGTGCGAACCGTTATCGGAAACAATTTCATGTGGAGTACCATCGATAACAAACAAACCCTTTAAAAATGAAACAACAGCAACAGAATTAGGGTTCTTGACTAACGAAAAATAGATCCATTTAGAAAAGTAATCAATGGCCACAATTAAGAATTTGAAGTCATGATTAAAAACAGAAAATGGACCACAAAAATCTATGGCAATTTTCTGCCATGGAGATTCAGGCCACTCTACAGGAACAAGTGGTGAATTGGATAACTTCCAATGTTTATCAGAACATAGACACTGTGGACATTGGTTGACGAAGGATCTAACCTGATTATCAATACCAGGCCACCAATAAGTGGTTTTAATCTTATTGGTGGTACCAGTGATTCCAGGATGGGTTTCATGCGCTAGAGAAATAATGGATTGTCTGATGCCAACAGGTGGGACAAATTTGTCCTGCCTAAACAAAATGTCACCTGACACCGACAATTCAGATGCAACTTGTGCATAATGTTTTTCCTCCATTGACATGCTTCTATCCCTGGGCCAACCTTTAATTAGAAATTTCTTAACATTGAGTAAGCAAGAATCGTTATCCATACCTTTTAACCAGTCTTGTTTAGTAATTTTTGTACCTTGAAGGGCATCATCAACAGCAAACACATACTCTAATTCAGAATTGACTAAGTTACATGTGGATAAAGGAATGCGTGACAAACAATTCGCACGAATGTTTTTGCCACCAGGTAAATATTTTATCTCAAAATTAAATTCTTGGAGACGTGCCAATAATCGTACTAAGCGAGAAGAAGCTCTATTGGAGGAACTCTCGCCAAGCATATAAATTAACGGCTTGTGGTCTGTGTATAAAAGAAATCTGGTGCCCCAAATATACATCTTAAATTTTTCGACAGACCATGAACAAGCTAAGGCTTCTCGCTCTATAGTACTGTAGTTTACTTCAGCTGAGGTTAACGAACGAGAAGCAAATGCAATGGTGCATTCCTCACCCTTAATCATTTGACTAAGAACAGCTCCTAGACCACGGGAGCTAGCATCGACAGTAATGATGCTTTGAACACCATGGGAAAAGGGCTTGATGGCAGGAGCCGAGAGTATCATATCTTTGACAGAGTCAAAAGCAGATTGAGATTCCGAGGACCACACAAATTTAGCATGTTTTTTTAAGAGATCTCTAAGAGGTTGAACTACAAGTGCATAGCTCCTAACAAAACGAGCGTAATATTCACTCAACCCCAAAAATGCTCTCAGCGAGTCTTTATCTAAAGGAGGAGGAGCATTTTTAATAGCTTCCAACAAAGAAGATTTGGGTTTAATGCCCTCTTTTGAGAGGTTGTGGCCTAAATAATCAACCTCATTAGCCAAAAACTTACATTTCTTCTTGTTGACGGTAAGACCATGATTTTGTAGAGATTTTAAAACATACTCCATCAATATGTAATGTTGATCCAAGGATTCAGAATGAACCAAAATGTCATCCTGGAACGCTTGAATTCCTGGACAATTATAAAAAATGGAGTCCATCAATCTTTGAAATATACTGGCTGCAGAAGCAAGCCCAAATGGTAACCTTTTATACATATACACACCAAAAGGAGTAACAAATGTTGTGAGAGGTTGAGATTCTAAAGATAATGGAATTTGGTGGTACGCTGAGCGCAAATCGATAGTGGAAAAATATTTGCTACTACCGATGTTGGCCAGCATATCGTGGATTTTAGGCAAGGGATGCACATCAATGACAATGTTGCGATTGAGTACTCGCAGGTCTGCACATAAACGAATTTCCCCAGAAGGTTTTCGTGCTACGACGGCAGCAGAAACCCATTCTGAAGACTCAATTGGGCAAATAATGTCTTGAGCAATAAGAGACTCAATGTGTTTTCTTAAGTCCTCTCTAACAGACAGAGGAACAGGACGTACCTTTTGAATAACCGGACAAGCGTTGTCTTTTAACTTAATACTATGCTCGAAATTCTTTACCAAGCCAATCTTATCTTCAAAAACAACCTTGTATTTTTCTAAAACATTGCAAAGACTGGGGTCATTACAATAATCAAAAACAGAAAGTATAGGAAGATCACCCAAAGCAACAGGTTCAGGATGACCGGGCTTTAAAATAATGCCAAGTCTGGCCTGGTCTTGCCAGCCTATAATATCACGGCCATTGTGTGCAACGTAAATTTTAGTATAAATAACCCGACCTTTGAAATCTATGTTGTCGGGAAAATATCCACGCATGGTTATGTCAAAACCCCCAAAAGCTTTGGGATTAACATCAGTAGTATGTAATTCTTTGTCATTCCAAGAGCACTGAAAAGTAGTTTCATCCAAAATGGTAATAGGGGATCCAGAGTCAGCCATAACTTGTATGGTCTGAATGCCAATTGAAATGGTGCAAATAGGACCCTTGATACTGAAATCACATAAAGCATTAACCTGAATGAATGAAATGGAAGAAAGATTTAACGCATCACAAATTTCTTCCTCAGAATAAACCATATTGACTTTAGACTTATCTTTAGGTAAACGACACGATGCAGCAAAGTGACCTACACGTTTACAATTAGAACACCTTTTACCTTGTGCAGGACACTTAGGGTTATTTCCAACATGAAACTTTGAACCGCACCTGTAACAAAATACATTAGCTTTAGATTCAAAAACTTTTTTCCCAGTATTGCGGTTAGAAACAACATTAGCATTACAATTGTCCCCAGATGCCTGCGAAATATTGCAAACACTTGAAGAAGCGGCATGTTCAGCTAAAATTTTTGAGGAAACAACAGAACATTCAATACTTTTTGCAATTACAATAACTTCATCTAAAGTTGGATTTTTACATGTCAAAATCCGCTCTTGGATTTTCTTATTAAAGCAATTAAAGACTAACTGATCACGTAGAGCAGTTTCTAGATAGGTACCAAATTCGCATTTTGATGCAAGAACTCGTAGAGTAGCTACATAGTCTTCTATAGACTCCTCTTGTAACTGTTTCCTTTTGAAGAACATATGTCTCTCAACCATGACTGATGGATCATCTTTAAATTGTTTGCCCAGACGTGTTAATGCTTCGGTATACACATTCCATGAATCATCATCAGCTGGAGCTTGAACAACTGCTAAATTGTCAAATAATTGTTGACCAGCATCACCTAGATGATTGAAAAGAATAGCTCTTTTTCTAGATGCAGGATATTCTAAAGCATCTATAGCTTCTAAATAGTTTGTGAAAACTCGTAGCCATTTGTGCCAAGGAGTAGGAGGCTTGCCAGGAACAATTAAAAATGAAGGAGGTGCTACAATTCCATTGTTGTTATTTCCAGAAGTTGCCATAATGAAATAAACCAAATGACAAAAAATATCTTACTTGTAAGTCCTTATTTGAGCTTAGACGATTTCTTCTTTTTTCTTTTAATAATTTAACTTTTTGAAGAACAATCGACTATAATCTCGATAGTCGTGTAGCTCTGACAAATTTCACTGTTAAAATAAGCAAATGCCCTTTGACGCGCTAGTGTTGATAACGCTGCGCGCAGGAAACACAAACAAAGCAGGTTGCCATGGTAGCGAATCCGTGATGACGTCTTATTGAAAGACGTGCAGCGCGTGTGTGAGCGTCAAGGGAGGTTGCTATGGAAGCGATTCCGTGATGACGTCTAAGAGATAGACGTGCAGCGCATGTGTGAGCGTCGCGTGAAGACCAACAAGTCGGCAATATGCGCGAGGCTGGAACGCTTCTCCGGTTTAAACCGAACGGTGTTGTCAGGCCCACTTAAAAATTGCTTTCAGGTAATTTGAGTAATTTTAGAAACAACTTACAGTTTGTGTAGTAGTCCCGATACATGAGAAAAGCAATTTCGAAGGCAAAAAGTTCAAATTGCCAAATTCGGTTGAGACGCGATAGCTCGATGAGTCAACAGTTCAACAGCTGATCGGTTCACGTCGGTGGGTTTGAACAAAACAAGCTCCAAAATTGTTTTCCAATCGTCGCCAATAAAATGTAGTATAGCTTGTAGAAAATAAGAGATGAAATCCAAGTTGTAGTATTACCATTAAGATTTAATGGTTAGAGTAAATTAACCCACGACCAGTATAGTTGAATAACAGGTTTGCAATGGTAATAAGATACAATCATAGCATTCTAAGAACATGGAACAGGAACCTAATAACAACATTCCTTAAAGAGCAAGTATAACAATATGAAGTACATACTACAGTAGGACAGTTATCTTTTCACAGCTTGTAGGGGAACTGTTCTCCTTAAATTGAAAATGTTTGGGCACATTGTGCGCTTTAATCCCCCCACTTCGACCACTGATTCAAAGTCATACTCCAAAATCTATCACTTTAGTCTGACTGCAAAAGCTCTCCTGAATCACTTATTAAAGAATACTCAAATAATCAAGACTGATGCTAATTAGGGCCAAAGATAAATATGAGAGCTAGGCCCATAAAAACAGATTAAAGAAATCTTTCTACCAGCCTGAGGATGAAGTGTGACTTTATACAAAAAAATCAGAAATTACCCAGATCAAGGAAACTGCAACTTTATTTAGGGTTTATAGAAATGTATGCAATACATGAAATGCTTTAATCCGGCAGTGGATAAGCAGAAGGGTAAAACGTCCACCTATTGTATTTCAAGTTGGTGGTTACATAGAATTAGATGTAAGACCTATCATCGACTTGTTGCTAGAACATGAAATACCTTGAAAAGCTAGTCACTAGAGGAGTTTGGCAAAACAGGAATAGGATCATGTCATTTAATTATTACAAAGCGGCTGCAAAAACAGTTGCAGGCATAGGATCTAAGGACTGTCTAAACTTATAATCGAACAGCCATGGATAAAAGATCCTTTTTTGGTAAAGAATGTGAACAATTGTATTTGGAGCCTTTAATTAATGTTTCAATGAGGAATCCAGGTTGGCATCGACATTGCATGGCACCATGCGACCAGTAGGTAACGTGTCCTGATGTCTAACATGGGGTGCACGTGATCACTGCGTGTATTGTGTGTGCTGCTCCTGATTGGCTAGGTGTTCATGAAAGAACAGTTGCAGGCATAGGATATGAGGACTGTCTCAATTTACAATTAATCGGCCATGGATAATACAGTTCTGGAGATCCTTTTTTGGTGAAGAATGTGCACAATTGTCTTTGGAGCCCTAAATTAATGTTTCAATGAGGAATCAAGGTGGGCCTCGACCTTGCATGGCACCATGCGGCCAGTAGGTAACTATCCAGATGTCTGGCATCGGGTGCACGTGATCACTGCGTGTACTGTGTGAGCTGCTTCCTGATAGGCTATGTGTTCTAAACTTCATGTGGCATATGACTTTATGGTGTTTTGGGAATGAGTGTACCCCTCCGGCCTTGTGTGCTTTATTGAGGCCAATCTCCCTGGACCATTGTGATGTCGCTGCTCCTATCTATGGGATAGATCAAAAAATTCGTCTGACGGCTACGTACCACCCCACTTGTAACCTGTTAATCAGTGACTTTGGCCCGGAGTCTCAGGGCCTGCCTGACTATGTGCATTTCTGAGTCAGGATTGACGTGGAGTACATAAAAGGACACATTCGTCATGATAGATGCAATTATATTGTTATACATGATTGCATAGTTATTCCTTTTGATATCAACTTTCTTCATATTAAAAAAGGTTGTCAAATTCTTGGGAGTGTTACCATCCTTTTAAGGCTTGTATTATAATTACATTCAAGAAAAACTTCAGTGTACATTTACTCCCTGTGTGCCTACTTTACTATACATGTAAGCTCCATTGCCTGCGTGATCATTTCTACAGCTGCTACCCATTCCTGTTTGAGTGCCAAGTGTGAGGTTTCGTCATCTTAGAGTATAAATCAAGATCTAAAGTGTGTTTTCTCTTGCTCCTCTCAATCCCTATTTCCTCATAAGAGAGCATGATGGCCTGGGAAGGGGGTGTGTGGCCTGATGCTGATAGAGTGAGCAGCATTGCTCAGAGCTCCTCTCAGCCAACTTACATCCAGCGCAATCGTGATACCCTGAGACCAATGTGAGGGCCCTAATCCTACACTCTTTATTGCTCTCACGAAGGAGCTGAGGCGAAGTGCCCCAAGGCTATGGTGACAATGCTGCAGGAGGGAAACATGTGTGAGAGCGCACACAGGAGCCAAGATGGCGGCGAGTCAGCTGTGGAGACCCACACTGCCCGGTAACGGAAATGGGTGGACAGGGAGTTACTGCCTCGGAGACCTGAGGGCCCGTAATGGAGTGCAGATTTCAGAATCGTGACCCTGAAGACGGATGCAGTCTGGCAATGTGACTCTGCTACATTCTCTCCGACCAAGGACTTACATGAGGAGAATCGCCCTCGTGAGACCCTGCTAGGTGGAGACCGCTCAATGTCGGTTGATTGTGAACACAGCGATGGAGAAGTATACTGAGCCACGCCCATTGCCTGGAGAGGGCGAAGATGGCTGGCACAGGGAGCTGCTGAATTCGTTGTGTACCTGGAAGTAGGCATCCCGGTGGTGCTGCCTTTTATTGAGGAATGCAGTGAGAGGACCCGACCCTGGGGGCCCTCCTGTGTGGAGAGGCGGTGAATCCTGGGCGGCACGGCGTGGGCCGACGGAGGTAGCTACGACAGAGGGGCGTACAGGACTGCAGACGTTGGCTAGTGACTGTGAAGAGGGCCAGTACTGGAGGCAGCAAGTTTCATTGCTTGTCTGGGGGTGCTGATAGCCCCCTTCCAGACCTATCAACACTGACCTCCTAGGCCGTTGAAGGACGATGGAGGGAGGACCTCCGGGTCAATAAATCTGTGGTGTGGATTTTTCCAGAGCAATCTAAAGACAACGAGCATCATACCATGAAGCCAAGAAGAAATTATGATAGCTGGACTTCAAATATGCAATGTTGTTTCATGTGAAGCCACGAGTAGTGATCTCAGAGGGAGCTCAATATTTTCACTCCACGCAAGTAGTCTGGGATTGGCTAGAAGGCCTGTGAGGACCAAGAACTGACAAGAGCAATGGGCACTGGTCTATACCACAATTGCTTATAGCTCTGCTTTGCTGCCACATTCGCAGGCTAAAACACAACTCAGTTGACGAAGTGGGATGGAAGTTGTGGCCAAGATGAGTCAAGGCAGGTGAGCTTGGGGTCACCGGAGCAGTGCCCTCCAACCCACAAGTCTAGTTTTGACCACAAGTCTAATGCCTTGGAGTGGTCATGCCTGGAGAAGCCCATGGGAACCCAGGGATAGCAGATGGCATCATTTTAGACACCTGATGTACTGGTACGGTGCAGGAGTACTTGTATATTTGAATGCCATTATTGTTCCTCCTGAGGGTAGCCTGTATAAAGCAGGGGGAGCTTTATAATGGGCTGACCTATCACTACTATGGAAATAAGTTGGGAGGGTATTTAGTAGCTGGGAGGGCTCTTGAACCACCCCCTCACTACTGAGCACCATGGGAGAACATTCATGACTATCACTAACTTATTTTGCTATTTGGATTGGTGGTATCACTCTGCTTGACCTGGGGTGGGGGAGTTGGGTCACTAGGTTTTGTGTTGCATATTGGAGTTTGATGAGTCATACACTACAGAACACTCCGGTTAAACTGTGCATGCTGCAGTGGTGGAACAGGAGACTGCTAAGGGATTTGTAGTAATTTCACCAAATGACAACGATGGCAGGTCAACTAGTTGCATTCCATCCCATAAGAAATAATAGGGGGGTGGTGTTGCTGCACCATTGGTTAGTCATATGTATTGCTGGACTTAATACTCTCTATTTAGCCGTGGTAATTGCCTCTTATCTCCCCTTTTGGTTATGTCTTCTCTATTGTGGCCAGCTCGACATGTATAGTTTTAAGTTCCTTACTTGTGTTCTGTTTTGTTTTTCTAAATATTTTGAAGACTCCCCTAATTGCTTCCTGGGTGGATGTTGCGGTGTCAGAGTAAAGTTGGAATCGTGGCAGACCATTTTCCCCTCTGAAAAAAGGGGTTATCAGTAAGGGTAGGCAGCAAGTTTCACCACTCAGTGCTCCGCTTGGAGTGCAGAGTTTTGCAAAAACTCCATCAACCCCAGCAGAGCGCAGTTCACCAGCGCCTCTGCCCACCATACATTAAGTTCTGCACCATCTATGAGCACAGTTGAGTCATTCTCAAATCAACCACCACATGATATTGTGTGGAAGCGCTGATACAGTCTGCCGACTAAGGGCCTGATTATGAGTTTGGCGTGAAGGCAACACCGTCGTTTTTTCAGCAGTATGTCCTCCCCTAACTGTCGCTATGCATCTGATGAGACTCCTGCTACTGCGTCAACAGCAGGAAAGCCAACTGCGGGACTTGGAGGCAGTCCCGCCAATGTTCCCAACGTCCGGATTATGATCTGCCTTTCCTTGGAGCTGGCAGGGTCACCGCCATGTGCAAGTTGGCGGAAGGCAGAAATAGAAGTGAAAATTCACCTTTTTTATGGTCCTACTCCAAAATTTGGGCGGTTACCATTTTGCAGGTCCCGCCTGTGCTTCTGCCATCAGATCACAACACTCTGTGAGCCTGTTGTCAACGGACTTGT